>NC_051416.1:28542535-28542812 GCF_015228065.2 Penaeus monodon
CGATTTCCTTAACCCTTTTCAACAGAACCCCCCCCCCCATAAAATCGAAGATCTTAGAAGAAAAAAAAACAAGAGAAAACAGGATCATCCTTCATTGTGTTTCGCTCGTAATGCCTTGAATACGCGCGCGCCTTAATGGATGAATGCCTAGGCCCGTTTCCCGACGCAGCGCCACGGCCAGGCCTGCAGCACTTGCAATATTTACAAGCAACATGCAACGGGTACAATGTGATGGAGGAGATTGTTATGCTCCGGGTAATGCAGGATCCGTAGGCTC
>NC_051416.1:28543465-28543669 GCF_015228065.2 Penaeus monodon
GCCTACAGCACACGCAACTTTCACAAATTCTCTGTTTCTCTGTTTCGTAGAATTTCCATCTCCCTCTGTATATCATCGTCTGGATATTTTCAAAATACTTTCAATTACTAGCGTGTCCTATCAATCAGCTGTTTAATCAATGGACCAATATGCCAATCTGTTTCTCAGTCTGTAAATCGATACCTCGTTATTGACCTCCTGAGG
>NC_051416.1:28546144-28547190 GCF_015228065.2 Penaeus monodon
TCTCCATCAGTAAATACAAAAGGGATCATAATCAATACAGCAGAAATATGTGCGGATGTGCGGACGCCATTGAAGGAAAAGGAAAAGGTATGATCGTCATGGCCGCGGGGTGGAGGGGGGGGAGAGGGTGGAGAGAGTTAAGGAGGGAAAGTAGGAGGAGGAGGAGGGAAGGAGGGGAAAGATGGGGGAGAAATAGTAAAGGTGGGAAAGAAGGGAGGGAGAAAAGGGAGGGTAAGGAAGAAAAGAGGTTAGAGGGAAGGTTGAGAGGAAGGGGGGGGGGGGTAAGAAGGAGGAAAGGAGCAAGCGAAGATTGAGAAGGAAGGAAGGGGAGGGGGAATAAAGGAAAAAAAAGGGGAAAAGGTAGAGACAAAAGGAGGGGAAACGCAGGTGAAAGGAGGAAGAGAGAGAGGGGAATAGAGAAGGAAGGGATAAAGGGAGATGGAAGAGAGAAGTAAGAAGGAGAGGGAAAGAAAGTGAGGGAGAATTGGAGAGGAAGGAGAAGGAGAAGGAGAAAGAAGAGAAGAAAGAGAGGAAACGAGGAGAGGGATAACGGGAGAAAGAAGTGGGAGAGAAGCGAAGAAATACAAGAGAAAAGGGGAAGAAGAAAGAAAATGGAGAGAGTGGCCACCCCCCGGGGGGGGGGACTCACATTAGTGGCCACCCCCCCCCCTCTCGATTTTTACCGCCTCCCCCTATTTAGAAAAGACGAAGAGGAGGGGGTGAAGGGCAGAAAATGATGGGAGAGGGCGGATGATCAGCCAAGACAATTGCGTGAGAAGAGGACGTACAGAAAACGAAGTTGGAGGGGGTGGGGGGCGGGGGAGAGAGTGGGCGGGGAGGAGCCAGTGGGCGGAGTTGGTGGGGGTGGGGGGGCGGGGGAGAGAATGGAGGAGCCAGTGGGCGGAGTTGGTGGGGGTGGGGGCTAGAAAGGGTGCGGGCGGCCCCTGCGTACGGGCGTGGATAGCATGCGGAGACTAATGGGAAAAGCTGGGAAAAGTCAGATGTTGCGAAGAATGATGGGAAGGGAGAGGGAGAGAGGAAAATTG
>NC_051416.1:28547357-28547607 GCF_015228065.2 Penaeus monodon
AAATGATACTAACAACAGCATTAATACTGATAGCAATATTGGTAATAATGAAAATACTAACAGTAAGAAAATACGGTGAAAATATGAACATGGAGTGAAAATCTGGATGGAACTGGAGAGCAACCAGATGCAAGTCACGCTAACAGGTGATACGATCTTGAACTTTGGAGAAAACGCAGAAAATGCAGGGATGTATACACACAGCATGCACGCATTCTTACCCACCCACCCATACATAAACGCACTCATG
>NC_051416.1:28547761-28548159 GCF_015228065.2 Penaeus monodon
TGTCTTTAGGTCCGTTTCCCTTCGAGGACAAGAAGGCAAGAACACCCTCCCGCAAGACAGCGTGCAACGACGAGAGCGTACCTTTGGCGCCAACCGCGAGTTCGAACCGCGTCCGACTCGAAGCCTTCGAAGCAGCAGCGAGTCGGGCGTCCGAACAAGCAGGAGGAAGTTTCAGCTTTAATTCTGCTTGATAAATGGATGGCAGCGACTAGACGAACGTCGCAACGCTGAATTGATTTTCCGCTCCTGAAATTAAAGCTGAAATTCAGGTTTTGCCGATACAAGCTTTTGTTGAGCGGGAGTCAGTCGGGCTTTTATTTTTGTCCTTTTTTTTCTGATTTTTTCCCCTTTTTTTTTAATGGCCACCAGCGTAGGGTTCGGTGAAGCAGCGGCGCACA
>NC_051416.1:28548456-28548747 GCF_015228065.2 Penaeus monodon
TCGTCGCCATTGTCAGTGTCCAAAAGCTAATCAAAGCGGGAGCGGAAGAGACACCACACGGCAGGTAGCAAGTGATCTTCGCGCGTGCAGGCAGGGGAGCCCCGGCAAGTCAATCTGCTTTTGCAAGCGCTTGGCGACCTTACCCTTCATGCTACAGGCAGAGCTTTTATGACCTTGGCAATGTTCCCTTTCGCTTTCCCTCATCGCGAGCGGGTGAATTGGTCTGCGGTGCCGATGGCAGCACCACTGCGTGGGCGGGAGTGTAAAAAGGCGATCTTTGTAAGGACGGTA
>NC_051416.1:28548882-28549263 GCF_015228065.2 Penaeus monodon
GTGCGCGCACAAACATATAGAAAACACATAGCAAAGAGACGATACTGACACATGATAACATTTGATTATGAATGAGAATTAATTTTTAATTCTCATTCACAAACTTTGTGATCTTGTTTCGCTTGACCTCATTACCATTTGACCTATGACCCCGTTCTTTCTGAAGGTTACTTACAGTTACATGATTACCCTAATATTGTGTTTTTTTCATAATTTCTCATTATATTTGTTGTATTCTTTAATAAAAAATGGAAATGATATGAGCGTCTGGCCAGTGATCACATGATAAGCGACTTTACTGCAAAATCATGCATCGATCTCTCGCAGAGATGACGGCCTGCAAGATATGAGCAGCATTAGAAAATGAAAGTTGATTGCGTG
>NC_051416.1:28549337-28549406 GCF_015228065.2 Penaeus monodon
AAGTGAGAGAAACAGAGAGGAAAAAATAGGGAGATAAAGGGAGAATGGGAGAGAGGGAGAGGGAGTGAG
>NC_051416.1:28549651-28549778 GCF_015228065.2 Penaeus monodon
GGAGGAGCAACACAGATAAAAAAGAGAGTAATTTCGAGAGAAAAAAGGGAGTGAGGGAGAGCTGGGAAACAGACCGGCAAGAAGAGAAAGAGAAAATGAACAGGAATGCTACAAAACGCTAGAAATG
>NC_051416.1:28549820-28549959 GCF_015228065.2 Penaeus monodon
GCACGTCTGCGGAAGTGGGGATGGGGGGGGGGCGATGCTACTCGATCACGGGATGGACTCGGGAAGTCAGCTCAGAAGTAAGGAATGCAGATCAATATCCTCAGCAGTGCATAAGAATGTGGTTAACTGAGGCCTGGTT
>NC_051416.1:28549984-28550057 GCF_015228065.2 Penaeus monodon
TTTGAGGGGCAGCACAGGAAGCCCGGTATAATGATCTCTGTCATGTGCATGAGATGAAGGGGCCTCATGACTC
>NC_051416.1:28550143-28550207 GCF_015228065.2 Penaeus monodon
CGGCGGCTTCATGTATAATTCTTCGGCGCGGCTGACCTGTGCCAGCATGGACTAGGGCGTGGTG
>NC_051416.1:28550287-28550631 GCF_015228065.2 Penaeus monodon
TTGATATGACCTTGCTCTCCCCCTCCCCCCCCACCGACGTTGCCATGATCTGTGCTTGGACCTTAGGCTAGTCCCATATTGCAACCGCTTATCTACATAACCTAGTCGCATTACGAAACAAAACAACAAAAAAACATACGCAGTTTTATCAACGAAAATGGTCTCAAACTCCATAATTTCCCACTTTGCTGCTTTCCAAAGTCTTCTCGTCCACAGCATCTTCTGCAATACCCCCACCACTCCACTCCTACCCCCCCCGCCTTCTTGCATAACGAAAGGAATTCATCGACGAGAGCCGAACGAATGTCTAAAACGTTAAAACCTGCGACTGTTTCTCGAAATCA
>NC_051416.1:28550799-28550923 GCF_015228065.2 Penaeus monodon
ATAGGGCGAGGCGGAAATGGCAAAGACGCAGAGGTCAGACAACAGGTGAGAGCTGTCGACAACCTGAGTTCCTTGCAGCGAGGAGTGGTTCTCTTTGTGAGAATTTTTTAGCGGTGTCTCGCAC
>NC_051416.1:28552150-28552622 GCF_015228065.2 Penaeus monodon
CTCAGAAAAAATTAAGTTGAATTGAAGAATGTTTACATTACTCAGAAAAATTAAGTTGAATGAGCGATATCTTGATGAATGGTCTTTATGGAAAAAATGCAGTGTCTTGAAAAATGATCTTGAGAAAAAATTTTGCGCGATATATAATGTAGGATGATGAAAAGAGGAGGAGAAGACTGGGGATGAAAATAATAATAATAATGAAAAAAAAACATTGCTTGAGAATGGTTTTGGAAGCACACAAAAAGATTCAAAGACGAGAAATCAATGAACCTATACTGTTAGAGACTCCGGATACAAAAGTTTCTAAGGGAATCGATGAACTGCAACTAAACTGCTTGATGGAGGGTCGTGTTTGCGTCCCAGTGATCAGAAGATGGTCAAAGTTTCTGCGCAAATATACAGCCGAAAACACTGAGGATATGAGTGTAAAATATTGGCAAAACAGTCACTTCTTATACACGCATGCGAG
>NC_051416.1:28552821-28553583 GCF_015228065.2 Penaeus monodon
TCTGTCATGGGTATTTGTTTGTTTCATGACGAATATTTGCCTTTAGTTCTTCACGTCTTTACAATGTATACTATACCTAAAGCTCATGTTGCTGTGCAGGATAATCCTTTGATGTCACAAGAAGACCACACTTACCTGTAAATAAGAAAATAGATGTTAGTTAGAGAATAATATAATATAAGGTAATATTTGTAAAAAATCGAAAAAAATATGAAGAAAATAAAAGAATATAATACTAATGATAAAATAATTAATGGAATATTAACATAATAATAACATAAAATAGATTATGTGATAATAAGATGATCATAAAATAAACAATGTAATAATAATATAACAATGAAATTAATTGATGTAATAATGAGATAACAATGAAATAAATATTGTAATAATAAGATAATAATAAAATAAATATTGTAATAATAAGAAAATAATAAAAATAAAATAATAAGATTAATGTGATATAAAGTAATACAATAAACAAAATCTGAAAAACAAGAAAAAAAAGAACATCGCACGAAGTAATCTCCCTAGGTCGGTAAATATTATTATTTTTCTTCCCTCCGACTGACATTCTTCACCCAGCTTCCGCCGAGAAATATGCAGCAAGAATCCATCTGAGCAAATTATAGAGGAACACACTGCTCGGTTCTTCACCCCGGTTCTCGCGGCTCCATCGAAAAGTTCTAGGACTTCATTAGAAAATTCCTTTCACTGCCGAAACTGGTCCGCAGGGTCTTCGCTGAATGAAGCCTAAATTCA
>NC_051416.1:28553660-28554176 GCF_015228065.2 Penaeus monodon
GCTAAAAAGGAGAAAAAAAATCCTAATTCAGTATTATCTGGCTTTGAATAGAAATCTTGAATATAGTCTTAGTTATTCGTACACACATTATACAGGGGAAAATGTCGCTAATGGATATCACAGATGATAATGTGACATTGAACAAGCTCTGATATATATTAAAAGTAAAAATATATGAATTATAACTAGTATCGTATGATAAAAAGGATAGGTACGAATTCCTTCACAATGGCATCACCTATGGGGTATTATAACAGTGGTAAATAACAAATACACTGTACAGCATACCGGCATTTTTCACAATAATGGATGAGGTCTACTTTATTTTTAGTGCTTGGTAATGAGACCCAAAGTGGTCATAAATATGATACTAAGGGACCAAAACTGTACCAAAAGCACTGCTATAAATATACGTGACAGTAATCAATTCCAGTATAATTTGGCACGCTATTCCGAAAACAAAACAAAACAAAAAGCAAATAAAATATATTTTGGAATAGCTAGTAGAATTAATAT
>NC_051416.1:28554310-28555045 GCF_015228065.2 Penaeus monodon
ACCTTAAATTAGCTTGCTCCATCATTCGTCATCAAATCCTTAAACACTCGCGTACACACAAGAAAACATCTTACACCTCCACGTGAAATAGAAATTCCATGTACCTATTGTAAGACGGACAATGAAACACCCACGGAAAGAAATTCACATGGACCTAGAGACTGTATGCGAAGGCTTTGTTCAACCCACAAAGAAACAGAACGCAACGGTTTTCTCTCTAACTTGGCATTTACCAGTTCCCGGTGGAGTGTTTACCCTCGCGCTTAAATAGAGGAGTTTTCTGCGTCTGTTTGGAGAGTTAGCATTATGGCTTTCAAGATTTCGCTGGAAATACACGTATATATCACTTACTTGGCAGCTTAGAGAGGTGGAAGAGAAACATGATAAGCACAAGCGGACATTTAAACACTTGGTTGAATAAAGACAAAGATATTTATGTATGTATTCACGCGTTTCTGCAGTTATATGATATTTACATTTTTTTTTTTATAAGAACGAATATATCCCAATGGATTCACTTATATAAAATGTACATGTTTGTATAGGAGCAAACATATACTCATTAATAAATGCACGTATATACAATGTATATATGCTTGTATAGGAACAAATATATACCTATGGACTAATGTTCTTATCTAAAATATATATGTGTTTGTACAGGAACAAATATATGCCTATGAATAAATTCTGATGTTCAAAGTTAAGCACAGATACAACGAAACTGAAAACGTA
>NC_051416.1:28555110-28555510 GCF_015228065.2 Penaeus monodon
GAATATTACCCACGTAAGTCAAGCTCACATGCACGAACAGTATATACGCATAAATATGAGTATTCATTTACGAACATTCATTTCTTCGTAATGTCCCACAGCCGCCTAATGGAGCGAGTCGGGATTTGAGAAATAAAGAAAAGGAATAAACGGCAGAATAGGAAGGTTTTGTGAGGGAAGGAAATGAGTGGGAGTGCCATCTGTTGGGCGGGAGAATCAGCCCACCACATTCGCCACAGTTATGAAAATGGGCGTAGTTTATAACCGCATTACAATGGTACCTTCCTCTGTGATGAGTTCGCTTCCTCCTCCGCCTCGCCTGTCCTACCCGCGCCCCTTTCCCGAATCTCCGGTCGGGCGGGCGATCATGAGGCCCCGGGCGTTCGTGCTGCTATAGTTC
>NC_051416.1:28557098-28557223 GCF_015228065.2 Penaeus monodon
GCCATAAAGAGCGAGCATCACCCCATAAAAGGGAATAGAAATGCGCCCATTTCTTGAGCAACTATCTCGGGAGACAGATGGCAGTTAAACATAAGTTTATGATGTAAATAACTGCATTGGCCATC
>NC_051416.1:28557514-28557660 GCF_015228065.2 Penaeus monodon
TTATTCCCCGTGACGGCCTGTGCTGGAGTCACAAGCACCGATATTACACCGTAAACCTTCCCCGCAGTCGGAGTATGAAGTTCCTCTGAGCTGTGTGAATTTTCATGCATGACTAGTGCAATCAGAGCTCGGGAGGGGGGGGAAAG
>NC_051416.1:28557717-28558519 GCF_015228065.2 Penaeus monodon
AAGGAGGGTGATGAGAGGATGATGGTAAGATAGGGGGTGGTGGGCGGAAGGAGGGGAGGAGGGTTCTGGGATGGGAGGAGATGGAGATGGAGGGTGGGAGAGAATGTGTGTGTGGAATGGATAGGGCAGAAGGGGGCAGGCAATCAGAAAGGGGAGGGAGGGAGGATGTGACGAGGCGGATTGTGGGTAGGATGGGGTGGAGGATGGGGCAAAAGGGAGGGAGAAAGGGAGAGAGGGTGATGGAGAATGGGGGTAGGATGGAGGACCGGTAATCAGAACACAGGAGGGGGGGAGGATCAGATATGAAAGGAGAAGAATTGGGAGGAGGAAGGAAAAAGGAGACCAGGGTAGGTGCTCACTATATTCGAAAAAAAGTAAAATTCCTCCTTCAGTTCTCTCTTCTTAGAAAGGCGGGGGTGGTGCTACACTCTCATCATTATCGTCACGAATATGCACGTGTGTTCATGGACGTGTGTGCACAAGCCAAGACCATCCACTGACATTCCAGATAAACAAATCAGTTCATATTAAAGCAGATGCGAACCCATGGGCTCTTAAATGATACACACAGACTCCCAAACAGACTCGCGCGCACCAATGTCAACAGTCAACAAACAGGGAGCGAAAACCACAAATGTTTACCTCGCAACAACAACTCTTAAACAGCCTAAGATATCAGCGCTTCGGAAGCTGCATGAACACTCCTGCAAATACTCCTCGATTAGCCAATTAACTGGTGAACCACGGGCATAAATATTTGCTGGAATCACAGTCGGCTTCATTCAATTCATTCAACACACAC
>NC_051416.1:28558555-28558939 GCF_015228065.2 Penaeus monodon
TCGCAAAATATATCGTCGGCAACTCAGCCACGGATGAATGACGGCGATGACGTCATGATGGTCACGGAACATAAACACGAAGGCGAGACGCATGAATGAATGAAATGGGCCTTTGTCATTAATGTAATGAGTCTAGACTTTACGCTAAGGAAATGGGTTAAAACACAGAGCAAGATCATGTATCAGTAGGATGAATTAAGTTAATGATAATTATGATGGCACTAACTAATACGATAATGATAAACAAGTACGATATTATAATGATATTGATATGAAGCTAACAATCTGAACAATAATTGCGGCAAAATAAACAAAGAGAGTAACATTAAGGACATGAATGATAATAGTAGTAATACACAAACGACTGCACTTTTATACTTTTTA
>NC_051416.1:28559495-28559806 GCF_015228065.2 Penaeus monodon
TTGAACGTCAGGTGCGCACAGCGAGAGCGCAAGTCGGGAGAGCGAGCGGTGGATGCTGGCCAAGATATGGAATCCGAATCTGAAGAGGAATCTGATGTTTTCTTGACGAGATGTGATGGATGCGGGATTCCATGATGATGTCTGGAGATCCGGGTAATGGCGGCCGACTGTTGACTGTGGGTTCTGGTGAGCGACTGTTTTGATTTTCATAAAAGTTGGTGAGGCGGAGAGGAGAGATGACCATGTGGTTGTGTGTTGCCGGTTTTGATGTCATTGGGTTATGACTTTGTTGTTTCGTTTGCAAAGTGAGA
>NC_051416.1:28559833-28560165 GCF_015228065.2 Penaeus monodon
ATCGTTGATTAGAAGGTATTTGGTTGTACGAGTAGAATAATTGTTTCGCTTACGTATTTGTTTTTTTTTTATTAATCTTTTCCTATGATAGCTGGTTGTCGATTTGTTGTGTATCTTTTGTTTATTTTTGCCGCTTAAGATGTCATTTTTTATGGAGTTATCATTTTCTCTGATGTTTTATTTCATGATGAGTTTTCGGCAAATAAATGACTGCTTCATTTCCTTTCATGCTTTAAAATGTTGGACTGAATATATAAAATCACCTTTAAAGTTTCCACATTGTTTCTACCTGTGACCTGCTTGAACTCCAACCCCCTCCCCCCCACCCCACC
>NC_051416.1:28560187-28560563 GCF_015228065.2 Penaeus monodon
TTTGCATCGGAAACATCGCCTATTCAACGGGCCTTGAATCGCTGTTCCATCTCGTCGGAATTGCAGCCCGGAAGACGACCTCGCTGGCGGCCGCTCTGTCTCGTAGTCGCGGGAGCAATGTCGGCGGTTTTTTTGTCACGGTGTCTGCCAGTCAGCACCTCGTTCGCGCCCACGAGATGTGCACGCGTGGGCCGGGAGATGGGCGGCGCGCGGAGCAATGGCACTTTCGGACACATTAGGGACTGCCACGCCGGGCGCGGGAGGATGTGACTGCACGCGTTGCAGATGCTTTGCAAGGGAGGCAAAGACCGCAGATTTTTTGGCGGAGGGTACTTGTTTGAAGTATGTAGAATCATTCATGATTTCATTCATTAAT
>NC_051416.1:28561667-28562007 GCF_015228065.2 Penaeus monodon
AGGGTAGGCATAGCAATCCAATAACCACAATCAAAATCATGACCAAGAAAGAACAGACACACAGCCGATGCGAACACCACGCCCAGCGCAACGGCCACGACGCCCCCTTGCATATAAACACCTCCGCCCGTTGTCAGCTGATGCCGATAACGGGTATCAGGCAAGAGAAGATAAGGGACGCAGGAGATTGGTAGCGACTGCGGACACTAACGTACGCATACCCTAACCTCTCTCCCCCCTCCCCCCGCGCGTACCCAGCATCCGGCCAGGAGACTGAGATACAGGGCAAGCAATCAGGATGCTTCGTACACACGCTTCTTGCTTGCCTGGACTGTGCTTG
>NC_051416.1:28562546-28562709 GCF_015228065.2 Penaeus monodon
TCTTTCGTTTTCTTGTATATTTTCCCCCTTCTCTTCTTCTTCCTAATTACTTGATTACAGAGAATTAAGCAAAGTTAGTTTTCACTAAGTGGAAAAAAAAAGTTTCATATGGATAAGCGTTACTTACCGAAGAAAAAAATAACAATAAAAAATATATACTTTA
>NC_051416.1:28562874-28563646 GCF_015228065.2 Penaeus monodon
CAGAAATAGCGAGAGTTGCTAGTGCAGTACAAAAATAGCGATCATAAATGCAAAGGCGATTCTTGCTCAGTGATAACCGGTAATGAATTTAACTCCCGGCCTATCCAATTCCCGCATCAGTCACGCGTGTAAACCGTTTAAATATTCACGGTCACGATGACTCAGCGCTTTCGAGAATTCACCGCTGTTACCAAGCTAGAATCCCTCACCCCTTTACCCCTTCACCCCCCACTTCCCTATTTCCGGACTGTCTTCCCACTCTATTCCCCTCCGTTCTGTTCCATCCCCCTTTTCCTAATTCCTCTCTCCTCTATCCTCCCTCCCCCCGTAAACTATCCGATCCCCCCCCCCCCACTTCACCACAAATGATTAGATCTTCTTGTCAAGGATATCCGGCCACTAATGAATCCTTGGATAAGGACATAGACATCGCGCCATGGATAAAGAGGGGGCGATTCTGAAAAGATCCCCTTTTTTCTCCCTCTCCTTTCTTTCGAAGGATAGAAAAAGCGAGATTAATTCTGACCGACTATCAAATCGAGTCGGCTTTTTATTATTTTTTCCCGCCTTTTTTTTTCCCTTCGATTCTACAATGGTGAAACGAGCAATAGGTCACGTTTTATGGTCGTGCTATCGGTAAAGAGGTTCCGATTCCTTTTGAGTCGGCTTAGAGACGCCGAAAGTAGGTTCTTCGATCCTCCTTTCGGCACTTGTCATAACCCCGAGCACAATGGGGTTATTAAGGACATCAAAACGCACTTAGACAAACGGA
>NC_051416.1:28563975-28564793 GCF_015228065.2 Penaeus monodon
GTGATTTCTTACGAAGCACAAAGAGAAAATAATCAAACACCGAGAAAACAGCAATATACCAGAATCATTATTATATCGAACTATACCAATTAGTGAAACAATGGCGCAATATTCATCTCCTTTCCACTGATAATGAGCAAAAAGCAAAATAACCCCATACGCCCTCACCCTTCTCGATTCTAGGCCACGCCCACTCGCCTGTTGGATTTGCACGTCACGCACACAGACGTACGCACGTACACGAATACCTTTGCAACATACAAGGCTTAAGAGACTAATTCTCACAACTAATGTCTACAAACTTACTGATTTTTATTTTCATTGTGAATTTCATTATCCCATAATGTTACGCCAATTAACTACTGTCGACGGATCTGCAATTATCTTGCAACAACAGTACCATTAATACAATTCATTGCAAGTAGAATTTTCTAGACGTACCATGCAAATTCCATTAACATACACAGACGCAGATTAGTAGGCGCCTTTCAAAGAAAAAAGAAGAAAAAAAAAAAACAGGAAAAAAAACAAGAAAAAGGAAAGAAACAATAAAAACAAAAAGAAGAAAGGAACAAGAAGTGAAAGAAAGAACGAAAAAAAGAAAAAAAGACACAAGAAACTAAGTTAAGAGCTGTCTTCCTCTTCGGAGTCGATCAGTCTTGTCTCTTTAAAACAGATTATCTCTCCACCCAACGTCCTAAGCCTCATCTTCCTCCCCAACCCATTCCTCGTCTCTCTCCTCCCCCCCCTCCCCCATCCATTCCCCTCACTCCACCTTTTCCCTCTCCTCTCTCCTCTATCCTCCTACCCCATCCCCT
>NC_051416.1:28564861-28565794 GCF_015228065.2 Penaeus monodon
CCACCCTCCCCCTCTCCCCCCTACCGAATTCCTCTCCCCTCTCTCCTCCATCCTCTGCCTCCATTCCTTCTCCTTTACCCCACCCACCCCTTTCTCTTCCTCTTTAGTTTGAACTCACTCCCCATGCCTTTTCCTCCCCCCACTTCCCCACCCCCACCCCCATTTTTTCTCTTCTCCCCCCCACACTTTTCTTTCTCCCTCACTTATCGAATTCCTTGCTTCTCCTCCCCCATTCCTCTACCCCCATTCGCCTTGTCTTCCCCATCCCCACCCGATCTCCATTCCTCTCCATAATCCCATCTCTTTTCCTAACCCCATTCCTTCCCCTCTCGTTTCCCCTTACTTTGTCTATTCCCTCCACCTCCTCAACCCTTCCCTGATCTCTTCCTCCTCTTTTCCCTATCCCTTCCCTTCCTCTCTCCTCTCCCCCCACACCCCCACCCCACCCCACTACCACCCCTTTCCCTTCCCCACTCTCCTCCTCTCCCCATCCCCCCCTACCTCCATCCCCATTCTCTCCCACCTCCGCACTAGCCTCTCCCACTCCCCCACCCTTATCCCATACTTCCACCCCTTCTCCTCTCCCCTTCTCTAGTCTAACCCCACCCCACTCCCCCTCCCCTTCCCCACCTCCCCACTCATTTCCTCCCCTACCTCCCCCACTCCCCCTCCCCTTCCCCACCCCCCTACTCATTTCCTCCCCCACTCCCCCTCCCCTTCCCCATCTACCCCACTCCCCTTCCCCACCCCCCCACTCCCTTCCTCCCCCCTCCCCTTCCCCACCTCCCCACTCCTTTCCTCCCCCACCCTTATCCCACCCCTTCCCCACAAACAGGAATTAAATGGCCCGTGTAAATCGTTGACTGCAATCATGTCTACGTCGGTCCATAAACCCGGCGAGAGTTTCTTGTTTTGGTTATATCGCCAGCGGAA
>NC_051416.1:28565816-28565923 GCF_015228065.2 Penaeus monodon
AGATAAAAAAAAGGGATGACAGATTTTTGTCCGTTATTTTCGCCGACGGGAGGTTTGTCTGTCTGTTTGCTGTTCTTCTCAGGTAATTTTTTTTTTCATTTCGTCGT
>NC_051416.1:28566000-28566394 GCF_015228065.2 Penaeus monodon
CCAGCGTCTCCTCTTAATCATTTCGCTAACTGGAGTTCGTTTGTACGTTTGTTTACTGCTGTGCCAGGGTCGCATCGCTTGTTTGCTGACGGGAGTTTTATTGTTTGTCGCTCTTTGGACCTTCCCGACGATTATTTGTCTGTTTGCTTGTTTCAGAGTTGCTTTTGATTCATTTCGCCGTCGTGAGTTTATCTATTTGTTTGTTTACTCAGAGTCGCCTCTTGTGAGAATTTGTTTTTGCTTGATTCTTTGTTCCGGTGGCATCTTGCTTTTCATTGTTGACAGGAGCTGGTTTACTTGTTTATTCCAGATCACCTTCTCTATTTACTTCGCTGATAGTCGCTTGTATTTTTGTTTGTATGTTCCAAAGTCGCCTCTATTGCACCAATGGGTG
>NC_051416.1:28566443-28566856 GCF_015228065.2 Penaeus monodon
CCAGAGTCACTTCCTCTATTTAGGCCGCTGGTAGCTGCTTGTTTTTGTTGCGTTTTGTTTGTTTGTTCCAAAGGCGCCTCTATTTGTTGTTTGTTCCACACTCATCTCTTCTATTTGCGCCGCTGCGAGTTATCTGTTTGTTTGAAAGTCGCCTCTTCTGTTTACACCACCGGGAATTGTTTGTTTGTTTATCCCAAAATCATCTCTTAGAAAGGATCGGCGATTCCGGACGTTCCAAGATCTCGTTAACATCCATACGCTCTCCAGGTAGTCAGGCAAGTACATGTCTTGTTTTCTTTGTCTTTCTTTCTTTGTTGTCTTTGCTGGTGTCGTTATTGTCTTCCTGTCCTTGCTTTTATCTCTTTTGTTATCGATTGGGTTATTTTTTATATGGTTTTGATATGATGGTATCT
>NC_051416.1:28567683-28568416 GCF_015228065.2 Penaeus monodon
AATATCAACCGCATATTCCAGTTCTCATTACACATCTTGACAGCGACAGAACTGCCTCTTCCCCTCTCTCCTTCTTCCTCTACGTCATCCATTCCTCTTTTCTTCCCCTCTCTTTCCCCTTTTCTCATTTATTTTTCTTCCCACTGTCTCTCATTTTCATGTTCATTTCCTTTTCCTTACTTTCGACCGCATCCTCCATTCCCCCTTTCTTCATTCCCCTTTCCCCTTCCTCTAATCCCCTCCTTTATTGTCCCTTCCCCTTATTCCCGTTTTCTTTCCTCTTTCTTCCTTTATTTTCCATCTTCTAATTCCCGTTTTCCTTCCTCTTTCTTCCTTTATTTTCCATCTTCTAATTCCCCTTTCCCTGTCCTCTCTTTCTCTCCCCTTTCCTTTTTCCCTTCCCGTCTCCTAATCTCCATCCACCTCTCTCTTTCTTCTCTTTCTCTCTCGCTTCCCATTCTCCTTCTCTATTCCCCTTCAGATTTTTTTTTCTCCTTCCGTCCTCGATCCCCATTCTTGATCCACCTCTCTCTCTTCTTCCCTTTCCCCCTTCTCCATCCTCGCCCCTCTCCCAATCCCCTTTCTTCCTTTCCTTCTACGTCCTCAATTCACCATCCACCTCTCTCTTTCTCCTCTTTCTCGCCCTTTTCCATCCTTCTTCCTTATCCCCCTCCCATTCCCCTTTCCTCCTGCCCCCATTCTCCATCTCCCTTTCCCTTTCTTTCCTCCCCCT
>NC_051416.1:28568460-28568575 GCF_015228065.2 Penaeus monodon
ATGGCCGTCCAAATGATGATGGCAAATTTATAAGCATCTCAACACCCAATACAGCCTCATTCATAACGTTAATCGGCCATCACACAACGTCCCGCCTTCACCATATCCCCCCATT
>NC_051416.1:28568817-28568942 GCF_015228065.2 Penaeus monodon
GCACCACTTCCGCACGTTGTCACGTCACAGCTCGCCGCTCGGGTTCTTCGTCTCCGTCAGGTGGATCGCGCTCTTGGGGATGAGCTTTCGGGGGCTTTCGTTGGGTTGCTTGGAGTTCGCTTGGA
>NC_051416.1:28569445-28569737 GCF_015228065.2 Penaeus monodon
ACCCCCACCTCCCCCGCACCCTCAAGCCCCTTATCTCTGGACCGAATCTATGTCCTAGTCTCGCATCCCTATTCCCTATCCCTCCCCTCGCTTCCCCAACTCCGAGACACACCGCCCGCATCTGCCAGCCGGAGGGGTCATCCCGCCCACGAAAGACTCCGAGTTATCTCAAGATCAGCCATGCACGCCCATCCTGAACCCGCGATCGAGTCACCCGTCACGCCCGCCCGTCGCTTTGCCTTGATGGTCGATGTGTTTGTGGGCGTGGGGAAGGATCCCTCATGATTCTTGC
>NC_051416.1:28569769-28570396 GCF_015228065.2 Penaeus monodon
ATGGGGGAATATATGGGTGGAGGGAAATATGGTAGGGGGTTGAAAGGAGGGTTAGAGGGAGGGAGTTATTGGGGTGGGGGGGAAGATAACGCGGGAGGGGGAGTTATTGGGGGGGGGGAAGATAACGCGGGAGGGGCATGGTGGGGAGATGGGGATGCAGAGGGATGGAAGGAGGGAAGGAGGAAGGGGAATAATTGAGTGGAAGGATTGAAGATTTGGGGGATGGGGTGGAAGGTGGGGAATGCGGCGGGGAGGGGGAGTAAGCAGTGGAAGAAGGGGAGGAGGGGGGGGGTTGGGTGTGCGTGAGAAAGGGGGAAGGGGAGGCTCATAAGACGAAAGGGGAGGGGGGTATGGGTGGAAGGAGAAGCAGGGAAGGGAATAGTTGCAGGAAGGGTGAGGGATGAAAGTGGAGGGAGAGGAGGGAAGGGGAGGAGGAGGGAAGGGGGTAGAGGGGAGAAAAGGGTTAGTGGAGGGGAAGGGGAAGAGAAGAGGAAGGAGAAAGGGGCAGGAAGCGAAGGGGGGAAAGAGAAGGAAGAATGAGGCAAAAAACAGTGAAATGAACAAAGCATCCAGATGGTTAAAAGGTTTCGTTTGGTAATTTATATAAGCTGCGGTGACTATGTTTTG
>NC_051416.1:28570677-28570860 GCF_015228065.2 Penaeus monodon
AATTAGTTAAAAGAAGAAAATCAGAAAAAAGGCAATCGAAACCAAATCAAAGAAATTCACTGCCTAATAAAAGAACATTGAAACCGAATCGAAGAAAATCTAAATCTGAAATTAAATCAACTTCTCATCTCATTGAATCGAGGTCGCCTTTATATTTTTGTCCGTCTCCTGCCACTTTCCCAT
>NC_051416.1:28571174-28571547 GCF_015228065.2 Penaeus monodon
ACATATAGAACCCCCCATCCTCCCCTTATTCATCCGCTCCCCCCTCTTTCCTTTCCACTTCCCTTAACATCATATCAATGTCCCATTCATATATATTTATCCCCAGTAACAACTACTATTCCCTCTGATACGAATTCTCAAGAGGCATTTGGGCGTCTGCCGGTGACCGCAACACACGAGGACACAGGACGGGAAGACAAAGGAGGAAGCAGGATGGGAAAAGAAGGATGTACGTCCGCAGTTTTATTCTTTATTTGGATCCATGTTTGTATTCATTTACCTGTCTTTGTTGATATGGGCTCTGTATGTTATGTAAAATGAATGTGTAGACAAAAGAAAAAAAAAATCTCCCTCTCCCTCCTTCCCCCACTTT
>NC_051416.1:28572072-28572318 GCF_015228065.2 Penaeus monodon
TAGTAAAAAACGGATCGTGGATACAATAGTTACGCTTGGCTACTTGTGTTCCTTACTGCGGATGAAGCAAGTGTAGTGTGTAGTGTAGAGTGTAGAATGTCTTAGCGGAGTGGGGATTTGGGTGGGGGGGCGTATTGATGGGGGGGAAGGGGGTGGCAGGGGAGTGGGGAGTTGAGAGGGGGAAGGGGTAGTACGGGAGTGAGGAGTTGCGTGGGGGTGGAGGAGAGATTGTTAGGATGGGGATGT
>NC_051416.1:28572384-28572933 GCF_015228065.2 Penaeus monodon
AAAGTCTATCTTGGCAGATATATGTTACTGTTACAAATACACTGGCAGAGGCGCATCACTCCTTTGGCCTTCAAATGCTGCTTACTGGTTAGAGAAAGGGGGTGGAGCAGGGGAGACTGTGCTTGTAATAATTACTTATTCCTTTTTGAAATAATCTTCATTTTGTTATTATGATTACATAGTTAGAAATCCTCACGTTAAATATCGTAATCAGTGATGTTGTATGAATAATATTGTCGAATATACGATAGATAGTAAGGAAAAAAACGATAAACTAATGAAGGAAAGACAGAATAAGTAGAAGGAAGAGGATGAAAATATCAAAGTGGATATATATTGAGACCGAAGGACTTGTTTTGTTCTTGCGAAAGCTTCAGACGACTAGATGTTTAAAAGATTATAAAGTTTGTAATTATTTAAAGACTATAAAGAAATTCCAGTCAATGCTACCACAAAAGGCGAAAGGGGATATTTTAAAAATCTCTCTAATAGCACTGAAAATGCCAACCCAAATATTTCAGTGTTTGTCGATCATATAAAACTTATAGG
>NC_051416.1:28572967-28573801 GCF_015228065.2 Penaeus monodon
TTGTTATTGTCTCTTCACTTTCTTTCTCAGGGCGACTTTCTGCTCATTAGCAATAGCAGGAAAATGTCGCAGTAGGAAATGCTTTAATGACGATAATACTCAAGGTGCAATACCGCTGTGTGGCGCATGATAACTTGGCTAGATTACATTCACGCACATACCGTTCATGCAGTCATGTACACGCCTATCATTATACAGGCACGAAGCGCCGCAGTCCCTAATGGTAGCATTCTAGCATAAACAATGTATATACATGGAAGATACATTAAGATGTTGCAACTATAAATAAACCTATTCACAGAAAGATCGATGCTCACTACAATAGCTTTTGGTTTATAGCTCTAATGAATAATACAAATTTACAATATGCCATGAACGTTGAATAGGTATTCATATCTATTTAACTATTCATACGTTAATGCGTTGAATATTAATGTGACTCTTAACACATCCTCAACATGTTCTGTGATATCTAAGACGTTCCTTTCGAGTCTCTCTTTAAACAACGGCTCTTCTTTTAATGTATTATTGTTCTTTACATATTTCATGTCTCTGCTTCCTCCCCGGCCATGAGCAATCTTTTTAAAACCAATCCCAAACTCTCTCAATCTCGGCAAAGTGGTCTTCTGTTGATAAAAAAGTCTCTCAATCCATCAGCAATATTGGGCATTACGCTCCATGCTTTTCTTTGCCTTTCTTACTGTGTACTCTACTGTTTGCGAAATCCTGCCATCCTCTTACGTTCCCATTTCTTTATATCCATCTTTGTGTCACGATTGATAAATAGTACACACAAAAATAAATAGTTATACGTTCTGAGACATCCTATACTAC
>NC_051416.1:28573880-28574076 GCF_015228065.2 Penaeus monodon
ATTACGCACGCACACAGTCTGAAACCTCAAACATTAAGTCTTTCTAGCTTGCATGTTAATGAGTATTTTTTTTTTTTTTGGTCATGAGGACGTACTGGTGAGAGTAATCACGTCTCTCACTTAGACACGTCGCCCGTAATGAAAAAAAAAATGTTGTGTTTTAATGACAAAGTCATATTATATATGAAGCAAGACA
>NC_051416.1:28574520-28574644 GCF_015228065.2 Penaeus monodon
GTATGTTGGCATTTCATCGTAATTTAATTTTAAGTCGCGAGTATTAAAATATGGCAAAGTTAGGCCGTAGAGTTTTGCTCTACATCTTAATTCGATTAACTCTACCTTTTCCTTTATTTGCATG
>NC_051416.1:28574886-28575353 GCF_015228065.2 Penaeus monodon
TGCTAAACACTGAGAGAAGAATTTAAGTGAAACATAACGCGAACAAAAATCTACGGACTAAGTTTGCCACATTTAAATACTAACGACTTTGTCATGAAATTATGACGGAAAACCGCCGCATTACAATGACATGACTGCGGAGGAGGGAAGTCACAAGAGGTCGGGCGGGGAAAGAGCTCAGCGAAATCGGAGAAACATCTTATTATGTGGAATAATGGAGAGAAAAAGGAAGCATGAAGGGGAGGAAAACAAGACAATGGAGTATGACAAAGACAGAAGATGAATAGAGGAACGGAGAGAAAGGAAGAAAAAGATGCGATGAAATAAAAGGAAGAAGTCATGGGAGAAGTTGGAATAAAAGAGAGAAAAAGATTCGAATGGAGAGATGTAAGAGGTGAAAGAAAGAAGCAGTGATGGGAAAATAAACGAGGAATGAGGGAAAGAATAAGACCCGAGAGTGAAGAAGT
>NC_051416.1:28575649-28576310 GCF_015228065.2 Penaeus monodon
ACCATGCACGAAATTTAGTCATTAGTATCTTCCTTGCTGCTTCTAATCGCCTTTACTATAATGTTGGAAAAATGTCATCCACGAAGGGAGTCCATATTACAATCCTGAGCTGATTCGGTAAACACAGCCATAATCGCTACAATTTTGTGATTAACATTATTCCTATTACTGTGTCTCAAATTACTATCATCACAACCGTCATACACACGATATAAAAACGTCACTCGAAAGACTTAATATCCCTAAATAAACGCGCACAAAAACACAAACAAAAAACACACGCACACAAAGAGAGCAAAAGTCACAAACAAACACGCACATGCCCACCGACGTACATGTACACACTCAGCTGGTACTTACTTCTCTCTCAGCCTTGAGGGCCTCTCGACGCCTCTGGATCTCCGACCTCGCCCGGGAGTGGCGCATGAAGTTGCCCAAAACTCCTGCCATGATGACTCCTCAGTGTGTCTCGTTTCTATGACGTCGTGTTCTCTTCGTTCTCTCGTTCTTCGTTGTTCTTGTGGTTGTTCTAAGGATTTTTTCGTTTGTGTTTATTTTATATTTTTCGGTCGAAAGTCCAATTTCGTTCTTCCTACTTTTGTAATTTTCTGGACTTTTTCTTCGATACTATTCTATTGTAATTGTGTTCGATCGCTTTGAT
>NC_051416.1:28576399-28578060 GCF_015228065.2 Penaeus monodon
GGGATCCTCCACTCACCGCAGCGTTCCTCCCAAGGACGCGCCCTTTGTCCTTCTCGAAACAAAAGGACACGATCTTTCCTGTCTGAGTTCCCGCGACCGGCGTTCTACTGTGGTCCGGTGAAGAAGGCCGTGCTGTGAGGATTGAGGAGGAGCCTTGACGTTTTAAGAGCGAAGGATTGATGAGGATCCTTACTCCGCTTTCAAATGAGGACAGGCGAAGATCCTTGCTGCGTTAAGAGGTAAAGGACTGACGAAGATCCTTACTGTGTTAAGGAGTAAGGATTGACGAGAGCTCCGAGGTATGGTCTGTCACTTGGTGTATACCTTTAGGGAGGTTGGGGACCGTCCCACTACAGCCTTGGGGAGGACATGAGATCGCGTTTCCTTGAAATGATGAAGCTCCTCGACACTATGAATGGAAATGATCTCGAATCGCTAATTGGCAACTGAGAATCTCTCTCTTTTCTATCCTCGAGGAGAACGATTACTTATTATCAAATACAATTATCACTTTGCTTGGAGAACACGGCCTTTTTTTTTTCTTTTTTACGAACGAGGAGGGGGGAAAGGGCAAGAGGGGGGGGGGGGGAGGGAACGAGGCTTCGAGAGTAAGCGGGGCCGGCTAGACTCCCTTTTTATGTGATCTTCCGAAGACGGGGGAAAAAATAGGTAAGAGATATCACGTCCTTTTTTCTCCTTGCTGCTTTGTCCTTGTCAACCTATTGGATCGCGTCCTTTGTTATTCCGTTATGGATTTCCCCTTTTTTCCACTTTCCTGGTTGTTATTATTTCATTTATTTTCTCCGGGGTATTTCTAAATATACATTTTTTTTTTTACAAGATCAGCGATTACAAAAGGCTTGTACTGACGCTTGTACTGGGTGTACACTTATCACGAACAGAGGGTTACAACTACGGACAGGCACTTCTTATTGCTAGTCTTAAAGCACTGGTACAAACGATGTGTTTCAATCCTGAGAGAAAAAGATTTTACCATTCAATTTCAGTCTACCATAAAAAATGTAAATAGCAGATAATCCGACTCAAAAAACAATAGTTTCAGATCAAATTGCTAGAAAATCATCCAGTCCGAAAATGGAATCGAAATTAGGCTAATTGTGAAAAAATACTATACTATATTTTTGTGATAAACTGCATAAAAGTTCGAATTAAAAATATTTAAAAAATGCATAGATCAACACGGAAATATTGTATTTACGATAAACAATTATATAAAAGAAAACTACAGTTATAGTAAAACAAAACATTTTATGGCACAAAAGGACGGAAATGAAATACAAGGGGAGGAAGTACATGAGAAATAAAGAAGAAAAACACAAGAGAGGAGAAGAGGAAGAAGAGGATAACCAGAAAGAGAATGGGAGAAGAGAAGAAGAGGGATAAAAGAAAGGACGAAAACTACAGAAGATGAAGAAACAAGGAGAAACAAGAAATGAAATAAGAGAATTAAGGAAAATGAGAAATAAAGGATAGAAGGGGACATGACCTGAAGAGGAAGGAAGCAGAAGGAAAGGGAAGGGAAACAAGGGAGAAAGAAAGGAGAAAGACAGGCCGAATAAGAAGGACGAAAAGAAAGAAACTGAGAAGAGAAGATAAAGGAATAAGAACAGGGATGAGAACGAAGAAGAAAGAGATAAAAA
>NC_051416.1:28578603-28578789 GCF_015228065.2 Penaeus monodon
ATTTTTTCTGCTTATTTCTTATCTTGCTTTTTTTTACTATCTTGTGCCCCCTTCCCTTTTCACTTATTTTTTCTGGTTTCCCCCTCGTTTCTTCCCCTTTTTCCCCTCCACCCCGTTCCCCCCATTATTCGCTTCCCTTTCCCCTTCCTCATTTCCGCCCTCAAAAAAATTCTCCCTCTTCGGATT
>NC_051416.1:28578893-28579417 GCF_015228065.2 Penaeus monodon
GACCCACGTTATTTTTATTTTCTTTCTCCGTTCTTTTTTTGTGGTAAATCCCCCCCCCTCCCCTTTTCCCCTTTTTTCTACCTTAATTTTTTTAAATTTTTATTACCCCCCTTTTTTCCTTTTTCCCTTTTTATCTACTCCCTTTTCCCCCTGCCTTTACCCCCCCCCCTCCCCTTTTTCTCCTCTTCCTACCCCATTCCTTAAATCCTCCCCTATCCAATTACCAGCACAACGTTCTTTTAAACCGGTCGAAAATACAGTCGTAGCACTTTTAAAACCCGAAATATTTAGTGAAAAGGGCCCTGAAACTCTTCTGAAGTGGGCGCCTTTAAACCCCAAGATTTTACGCCCCTCCGTGCTAAAGATTTTTGAATTCCAAGGGGGTAGAAGTTTTCAGGGGCACCCATCATTTAGTCCGAAAGCCGAAAACTTTCAAAAGCCCGAAGCCCGGGGGGAATGCAGAAGAGAAAGTGATAAAGAAATCATTTTTTTTGAATGATGTAAATGGTTTTGATATAACGTTT
>NC_051416.1:28579479-28580024 GCF_015228065.2 Penaeus monodon
TTTTAAAAAAAACCCAAAAAAATTTTTCCCGTATACCGCCCCTTTCTATGCCCGCTCTCCCCGTCCCCTTTTCCCATACCGTCCTCCCGTGCCCGTTTTGCTAGTGCCCTCCCCCCTCCATTTTTGCCCTCCACAGCGCTCTCCCTCCCCATTTTCGCCCCCCACAGCGCCCCCCACCACCGGTGCCTCAGTACACACCTTCCCCACCAAAATTTTCCCGTTTTTTCCAGTTCCTCCCTTTCCACTTTTTCCCCCCCATTTTCCTCCCTCCCCCTTCCCCCTCCCCGTTTCCCTTCCCCCGTTTCCCTTCTCCCCCAGTCCCCCCTCCCCATTTCCCCCCCTCCTCGTCCCCCTCCTTTCCCCCATTTCCCTCCCCCCCATTTCCCCCCCTTTCCCCCTTTTCCCCCCCCCCCCCTTTCCCCCTTCCCTTTTCCCCTCCCCCCCCATTTCCTCCCTCCCCTGTCCCACCTCCCCCAAACCCGGCCGAAAACCTCAGCTTTACGGGCCCTTTACACTTTCACAGGGGTTTGGGGGGCGCTTTGTGC
>NC_051416.1:28580123-28580953 GCF_015228065.2 Penaeus monodon
AAAAAGAGGACAGGGGGGGAGTTGTGTTAGTTTTTTTTTTTGTGATGTGGGTCCGTGTATCGGGATTGGGGGGGGTTTGGTAAGTGTGTGTAAAAATTTTGTGTATGAAATATGTGTTTGGGTGTAAGGGGCATGGTTCATGCTGTGCATGTATCTAAAGCCCCCATGCCCATGTCACATAGAAAGGGGAAAAACCCCTTTATATAAATTTTTGCAAAAACCCGTAACTGTTTTTAAAACCCCCGGGACCCGTGGCCGTTCACACTGTCCTTATCTGTCTTTAAAATTTTCCTAATTTACCCAATCTCCAATCAAATCGGGGGTGGGGTTTGTCCCTAAAACGCCTACAGCATCCCCCAGTTGGGGATATATCACGTTTCCTTTAAAAAACCCTTTCGTAATTGAGAAAAAAGCGCGGGCAAAAAAACAGATTACTTTAATAACTTGTGGGGGGGGCAAAAAAATTTTTACAGAGTATGTACACCCCGGTTTTCGGAAAAAACATGAAACCGTAAAGTTCAGTGTTCGTACAGTCAGCTTAGGATTTTCGACTTAATGAGCCCGCACGGGGATACACACAGCCATCAGGCGCATCGGCGCAATACAAAACTCAGTCTGGGAAAAGAATGAAAAATAAATAATTTGGAAAAGTTAATCTCCAGCAATATTTACCAACACTCGTTAAGCCAGAGTGTGCGATTGGGAGGGGGAAAGGTAATTTGCATATATTATAAGAGTGAGGTAGGGAGGGCAGCTTGATTACAGAGGCTCCCTCGTCATTTTCATCTTCTTTGCTAATAGTGTGAAGATGAACCAATATTCGTTTTCCA
>NC_051416.1:28581538-28582332 GCF_015228065.2 Penaeus monodon
CCCTATCCGGCGAAAAGGTAGATTAAAAGCCCCATCATGACACACGATTCCGATAACGAAGACACATGAGCATTTTGAGGCTTAATCGTGAACTGGAATTATTAGGAATTTTGAAAGACTTTCTTCATTTCGCGAGAGACGAAAAAAAAGGAAATGATTTATCTTCTATTTCATTCGTCAGGGATCGATCGTGCGGAGCCTTGTTATAATATAAATAGGATTTAAGATATACCATGTGCTCTATTGAAGTTTTCAGAGCTGTAGAATATGGTTAGATTTCGGATGTTTCCTGATTTATAAAGATGTTCAAGATACGAGGAATTGGATGCCCCGGGCGCCCCCGCGCAATGACTTTTATCAACGTTCCCGGCGAGTCAATAGAGTTGCAACTTGATAGCGGATTTGTTCTGGAATCTTTTTCCCTTGTGAACTAAGGCCAGCACGTGAGGGGGATGGAATCCCGGGTTTATTTCAGTTGGAGGATAACTTTTAGATATGAAAAGGGTCGGGCGTATCATTTTTTTAATTCTTGTTCAATCTCCGTTTTATGTTTCTTTGCTTTCTCTCTAACCAAGTCTTTTCCTTGCTCTGTCTACTCATTCTTTCTTTCGGTATCTATCCATCGGTGTCTATCTGTCAAAAACCCACGTACGTACCTACCTATCTATTTATCTGTCTATCTGTTTCCCTCATCTTTCCCTTTTTCTCGTTCTCTCTCTTTTCAATTAATCTGCCTGTTTGACTATTTTTCTGATTATATGTGTCTATCCGTATCTTTTGGTCAACCATTAGTA
>NC_051416.1:28582603-28583690 GCF_015228065.2 Penaeus monodon
CCATTTCCGGTCATCGGGACAGCAGAAGAGCATCGTGACGTCACAAGGGAAGCTGAAGGTCTAACATATGTGACATTAATGGCAGCGTTCAAAGCAGCGCCTGAAAGTCAGCGCCTCCTTATCCAGGAATCTCTTGTGAGGCTCTGATATCTCGGGGGAGTCCGGGCCCTTATTTTATAGGCCCAGATTCGAGGCAGAGAATCGAAGCACAAAAGCGAAGCAGTGAGGCGAAACAATGAATCGAGTTTGTGAAGCGTAGTCTGCGGTTTTGTTTGGGGAGTTCTGATTTTTTGGAAGAGGGGAAATGCTCTTTGTATTGTATTTTGTTTAAAAATAATTTTATGGCATCTTGATAATACTATAACTGTCGCATTATTGATGGGGTTTATCATTCTTTTTTTTACTGTGCTTGTTTTCTTTGAAAAGACGCTGTTAATAACCCTTTCAGTACTGTCAATTCCGATCCATGGAATATTATTTTAGATCGTTGTTTCTTGGTAAATATTCTCAAAAAAATGTAGAAGCAAAAGCAGGACACGGTTTTTACCTTACCGCTTTGCTTGATCCGCTTCATACCAGCACAGGTTGAGGACCCCCTGATGTCCTGCATATCCAAAGAATAGAGTCTCCCAAGTGATCCCTTAAGGTCCTATGATACACGTTGAAAGGCCGGAATAACGTGCCTCCGAGGCCAGAGAAAGAGGGGGGGGGGGTTTACTTTCGAAATGCCACAGTGGGCTCGTTAATTATACACACATACAAAATGTCAGAGCTGGAACGCTTTTTCCGGCGCAAGTGACTATGGCCCTTGTGACGTCACTGTTTAAAATGAGGGCCCTGAGAATAGCTCCCGTTCACTTGACCCGCATACCCTTGAAACGAAGTCATGGCCTTTAAAAAGACAATATTTGTCTCTGAGGAAAAAACACCCTGTCAATAGTCCTGGATGTGTATTTATATCTTCCTCGTTAGGGTCAGGGTCTTAAGGTCAGGGAGATGGCCATGCAGAGGATCGTTCGAGTTTTCACAAGACCATTCGTCATTCGCCTGGCCAAGGGAAAGGGAAAAGAGGTGGCTGCCCCCTTCT
>NC_051416.1:28583717-28583840 GCF_015228065.2 Penaeus monodon
TACTCCCCCGCAATAATAGGATTTGCTGTGTTTTGCGGGGCTCACTGCTCCGTTTTTAAAGGGTCTTAAGGGCCCGGGTACATCGGGTTTGTTTGTTTGTCTGTGTCATACGTCCCTCTATGA
>NC_051416.1:28583909-28584035 GCF_015228065.2 Penaeus monodon
GATGAATGGATGGGGGGATAAATAGGGATAAAAAATATTTACAGATACGAATATAGATTTAGGGGACGATAGGATACATACGAGAATGTATGCAATAAGCATGCATGAGTACTACATACGTGCGGG
>NC_051416.1:28584557-28584752 GCF_015228065.2 Penaeus monodon
GTCTCTTGTTTTGTTAGTTATGTGCGATATATAATTCCGCCATTATTATATACATTTATGATATATACCCGAAGTATGTAGTACATACATGCATGTTAATGTGCATACATTTCTCGATATATATCCATATCGTCACTAAAATCTATATTGTATCGTAAATATTTTATCCTATTTATCCTCATCCATTCAAACCAA
>NC_051416.1:28584960-28585222 GCF_015228065.2 Penaeus monodon
AAAAAAGACCTAAATAATGATAATGAAACTACTTTAACTATAAGACTAAAGCAATGTTTGATATTGAAATAAATGTGAACACAATACGGCCGTCAGTATCTATAACAGTGCTACACACAATGACAACACAATACTATAAAACCTAGTGCGTATTTCTGTCCATTCATCGAAGCTAAAATTTTAACAGTGACCTTTCCTTGTATCCAGTTTTGGCTAGGAATCTCTCTCGTTTTAGGCGTGGAAAACAGGAGTGTGTTTCAGT
>NC_051416.1:28585354-28585620 GCF_015228065.2 Penaeus monodon
GAGAAGGTGTAGGTAAGTTGGTAATGATTGATGGCAAGTTGGTGATATGAATTATTTGGCCACTGAAAGTTTGGTGATGATAATTATTCGATGTTATTTGGACACGTTGCATTCAGTCAATCAATGGAAGCCTCTCCAGTGCATCTTCTTTTAAATAAATAAATAAAGAAAGTGGGTGTGTGTGATATGGAGTAGCTATCAGGATTTTAAACATGTGTCTATGATAAAAGGCACGGAAATATGAAGCGAATTCCCTTCCATGCTAA
>NC_051416.1:28585677-28586666 GCF_015228065.2 Penaeus monodon
CTAACACATCAGCCTAATATAAACTTCATATTCGATATAGCCACTCACTCACCGTATATCAGTGACCCTTCCATGCTCACTAGCCCCCTCACTCGTGCCCTCCCCCGGGACACCGTCAACTCAAAGCAAAATTACAAAATACTCACCAAAAGGGGCGGCTCTGTAACACCTACCTCGCCCCCTCACCCTCATCCCTTTTCCTTTGGGGTTATGGCCCTAAACATCCATCAGCGCCAGGTTCGGGCCCCGCTGCCCCGCCCCTTCTGAACAAACGCCTTGTTTACATTTCGGAACAGCTGTCATGTGGGATAGGATCAACGCCTACGACGCTTCTAAGAGGGTCTGCTATGGTTAGTATGGGAACGCCCTCTTATACCCATAAAAGATGTATATCAGAATCGACAAAGAAGCGAGAGTGGTGAACAAGTGTATGGAAATTAAGCGACTGAGTATTATATCCAACGGTGTCCTCTGGGGGCCAGGCGTGGATCAATCTTATGGATGTATTCAGAAACATCGCTCTGATTCACACGTACCCATTGAAACGACCCATTAAAAGCTTTCCCTTGAGTAGTCTGGTGTCGAGGCATTAGCCAGATATCTTTAAATACGTCTCACAGGCGATCCTGGCAGAAGACTGTACTGATGTAAAATTCAAATATGCAGGAAGATTTCTCAGACACACGGAACTACAGACATTACTAATATCGTGAGAACTACAGTGAGCACGCAGCCTTCGTGTACAGCAGCCATAACGGAGAGGGATGGACGAGGAACTCCGTCAAATTGAACGAATAAACAGAGAAGCCAAAATGGAGACAGAATGAAACTAGAAATACTAATGGACTCCAGGAAATACTGAGTTCATCGTCCTTTGAACCTCGGCGGGAAGATAAATCATCGTGTGACACAAACCAGATTCTTGGTCCTGAAATAAATATGCATACCCCTCGATTCTTCTTCCATCGGGTCTGGTTGAACCCCCTCAC
>NC_051416.1:28586724-28586940 GCF_015228065.2 Penaeus monodon
TATTTATATATATTTTTTCTCCTGACGCGTTCCTTGCTCTTAAAACGTTTAAGCAAAAGACGAACATTAACTTTTGCGTAAACTTCAAGCGCCTCTCTCCTTACTCCATTATACGGTTTTGCTCAGGAGAGACATGGGCTTGTGATATATGTTTATGCTCTGTTATTTCTTATTCCTAGAACCTGCGTCTTGGTTGCAATATCGCTGCAGCTGAAT
>NC_051416.1:28588600-28588770 GCF_015228065.2 Penaeus monodon
TAAGATTTAGTACTATCGTTTCGAGGAATTTTGCTGCAGCTTTGAATTATTTCTACGTTTTTGTTGATGATGATGTTGTGTGTTCTGTATTTTTTTCACATATTCTTTGTCACAAGAATTTATACGTTTAGCTTGCATTGCCTTTGTTGGCATTATTGCATAATCACATT
>NC_051416.1:28589300-28589679 GCF_015228065.2 Penaeus monodon
AACCGCATTCCGGCCCATGAACCCCGCACGCAAGTTGAGCAGCGCTCAACTTGCAGGAAGATTTCTCAGACACACGGAACTACAGACATTACTAATATCGTGAGAACTACAGTGAGCACGCAGCCTTCGTGTACAGCAGCCATAACGGAGAGGGATGGACGAGGAACTCCGTCAAATTGAACGAATAAACAGAGAAGCCAAAATGGAGACAGAATGAAACTAGAAATACTAATGGACTCCAGGAAATACTGAGTTCATCGTCCTTTGAACCTCGGCGGGAAGATAAATCATCGTGTGACACAAACCAGATTCTTGGTCCTGAAATAAATATGCATACCCCTCGATTCTTCTTCCATCGGGTCTGGTTGAACCCCCTCAC
>NC_051416.1:28589737-28589943 GCF_015228065.2 Penaeus monodon
TATTTATATATATTTTTTCTCCTGACGCGTTCCTTGCTCTTAAAACGTTTAAGCAAAAGACGAACATTAACTTTTGCGTAAACTTCAAGCGCCTCTCTCCTTACTCCATTATACGGTTTTGCTCAGGAGAGACATGGGCTTGTGATATATGTTTATGCTCTGTTATTTCTTATTCCTAGAACCTGCGTCTTGGTTGCAATATCGCT
>NC_051416.1:28591129-28591335 GCF_015228065.2 Penaeus monodon
AGCGATATTGCAACCAAGACGCAGGTTCTAGGAATAAGAAATAACAGAGCATAAACATATATCACAAGCCCATGTCTCTCCTGAGCAAAACCGTATAATGGAGTAAGGAGAGAGGCGCTTGAAGTTTACGCAAAAGTTAATGTTCGTCTTTTGCTTAAACGTTTTAAGAGCAAGGAACGCGTCAGGAGAAAAAATATATATAAATA
>NC_051416.1:28591391-28591819 GCF_015228065.2 Penaeus monodon
GTGAGGGGGTTCAACCAGACCCGATGGAAGAAGAATCGAGGGGTATGCATATTTATTTCAGGACCAAGAATCTGGTTTGTGTCACACGATGATTTATCTTCCCGCCGAGGTTCAAAGGACGATGAACTCAGTATTTCCTGGAGTCCATTAGTATTCTAGTTTCATTCTGTCTCCATTTTGGCTTCTCTGTTTATTCGTTCAATTTGACGGAGTTCCTCGTCCATCCCTCTCCGTTATGGCTGCTGTACACGAAGGCTGCGTGCTCACTGTAGTTCTCACGATATTAGTAATGTCTGTAGTTCCGTGTGTCTGAGAAATCTTCCTGCAAGTTGAGCGCTGCTCAACTTGCGTGCGGGGTTCATGGGCCGGAATGCGGTTTGCATGCGGGAAAGCGGCTGCATGAGGAGTGCCTGCGTGCGTGTGTATGC
>NC_051416.1:28592579-28592825 GCF_015228065.2 Penaeus monodon
ACGACATCTCCCGGACAGGTGCAGACTGCGCGGTGCTCACTTCCTTCTGTAACTTATTAACGAGGCGAGTCGAGTGCCACACCATGACCTCCTGCCTGGCACTGCCTTCAGAGTGCCGGCCTCGCGAGCTACAGATTGCGTCCCACCTTATCACCGGCGGGGGTTCATTTAACGTCCGCGCTATCTGTTGCAGTATCTCAGGCCACCGTGTGTGATTTGCGCTCTTATGCGGGACAGAGCACGTGT
>NC_051416.1:28595035-28595141 GCF_015228065.2 Penaeus monodon
TAAGGTCTCCGGAGTACGATTTGAGCCTATGTCTTTGTGATGTCTTATCTCCCTCGTCAACAATGGTCTTCTCTAATGGCTGTGTAATAAGCCTTTCCCTGTTTTC
>NC_051416.1:28595394-28595550 GCF_015228065.2 Penaeus monodon
CTTTTGATTATACTTTCCTTTTTCTCTGTTTTTCTCTTATTCCTCTCTGCGTTATTCTCTCTCCTTCCTAAATTCACTTTTTATATTATGCGTTTTTCTCAAAGCTTCCCCATTCATTTCTTTCTTGTGACAACCCTTCATTCTTTTTTCTCACGC
>NC_051416.1:28595929-28596069 GCF_015228065.2 Penaeus monodon
CCTCTTCTTGTACAACGTCTTCTCGTCATCAAAGACCTCCTCTCGGATCTTCGGCCTCCCCCCCCCCCCCCGTCATTCCTCCTCTTTGCCTCTTGCTCTCGAGGTACAGTGCCATTGTTCCAGATTCGTTCTCTATTTCC
>NC_051416.1:28596564-28597165 GCF_015228065.2 Penaeus monodon
TCCCCCCCTTTCCCTCACCCTCTACACCATCTCCCCCTCCCCCTCCCCCTCCACTCCACCCCCTTTCTATGCATTACTTCTCGCCTCTCCCTCCCCCTCCAATCCCCCCACCTATTTTTCCCCTAGCATTACCCCCGTCCCCCGGTATCACCTCCGCCTCCTCTCTTCTCTCTTTCCCCCAGCTTCACCCTCCCTACTCCCTCTTCCCTCCCTATAGCATCATCCTCTCTCCATTTCCCCCAGCCTCATCCTCTCTCTCTTTCCCCCCAGCCTCATCTCTCTCCTTTTCCCCCCAGCATCGCCTCTTCCTACCTCCCCCCCTCCCATTCCCCCTTTTTCTCCCCAGTATCACTACTCCCTCTCCCTCCCCTCAACATCCCCCCATCCCCCAGCTTCCCCTCTCCCCCCCCCTTTCCCCAGCATCGCCTCTCCCCCCCCCTTTCCCCAGCATCGCCTCTCCCTCCCCCCTTTCCCCAGCATCTCCTCTCCCCCCCCTCCCCCCAGCATCGCCTATCTCCTTAATCTCCCCCTGACCTTTAAATACCATGTCTCGTGAAGAGGACGGTCGATATTCAAGTCACGAAATTGTGAGCTCGATCTC
>NC_051416.1:28597841-28598104 GCF_015228065.2 Penaeus monodon
TGAAGGGAGATTGGATTGGGAGGATTGGGAGATCGATACTATGATCGTAAACCGCTCGTGAGGATCCTCGGCGACGCTCTCCGTTGCTCATGTTGCAATGTGCACTTGTGACTTCGAATAAAAAGAAAAAAAAAAAGGTGTTGACGTTTAATTTTTTGTGATTTTTAAAAAATCCTTTTTTTTTAAATCATGTAATAATAGTGACGTACAAAGACACATGCCAATGCACTGTCTCACAAATACGCACACACATGATTACCAAT
>NC_051416.1:28598251-28598364 GCF_015228065.2 Penaeus monodon
GAGGCAGAGTGGGTCAAGTGTGTTTTGAAATCTTTTATGCAAACTCGAGATTGGTCTGTCATGCCCCTACTACGACAGCCAATACGAGCATCCCTCGGCAAGCCACTGGCATC
>NC_051416.1:28598576-28598776 GCF_015228065.2 Penaeus monodon
GCGCGCCGCCTTTTTAGACTATTGAAAATGCCTATGGTCGACGGCGCTCCTTAAATGGCCATTGTCTGTCTTAGTCTTATTAAAAATGCATTTGGGGCGATTATACTGAAGAAAACTTTTTCAAGACACGCAACCAGTACATTATCTTACACATTTAAAATCGAGCAGAATCATCCTCGACTTGAACTTAAACTCGTAAT
>NC_051416.1:28598813-28600545 GCF_015228065.2 Penaeus monodon
TATATATCTTTAAACCATCGCAAGAAGGAGGCCGAGTAACTTTAGAATGAATAAGTTCAGGAAACAAAGGAGACAGGAGACATCAGAAATATGTTTATGATAAGGATTTAATCAAAAATGCATCATAAGAAACCCTTGCGTAATTGAGGCTTTTCAGGTTTCTTCTGGAAATGGCTTAAGAATATTTCGTCTTTCTTCATGATTCTTCTTCTTCGTTGATTCCGTCAGGATAAACTCAAGGATGTTCAGTCATTACCGTCACCTTTTTTCCACACGAACTCACACGAAGCCACGAAGAACACTCACCCCCCCCCTCCCCACACACACGCACACACGAGGACCACCGTCGTCTCTATCTTCCAGGAACAATAAACGTTTCAAAGAAAACGATCATCCGCTTGATTATTTTCACCGCATCCGACGTTAAACAGGCACTCAGTATGCCCGGCGAGTGCCACGGGCGGCGTCCATCTCCTTCATCCCGCCTGGCACTTCCACGAAGCCGATTTGTCACCGCGACGCGTGCCAGTACCAAAGGGGTCGACGATATGAGGTCAAAACGTGACATTTGTAATATAATATTTTAAAGATTCTAACGATACGTACATGTGTACTGATGCATGCTCAGAGACATGGATAAATAAAAACAGAAGTTGTTTTACGTTCTATTATACAAATAAAAACGTATACATAGACATCTAAATATCTACGTAAGCCTGTCTCCTATTTTTTCATACATGCTTAACACCAAAAGCAAGGATAAATAAGGTAAAAATTACAGCTGCTCCTCATATTTCAAAGTGACAACGACTTCAACGCCAACCCTTGTAGAAAGGCCCAAAATTTGAATAACGCACGAAAGTTTATTAGAGAGAAGCAAGCAAGCAAGAAACCTCTCTCCATAAGCAAATAAAGAAAGGAAGAAACAAAAGAGGTTTCTTCTGCATTAGTAAATAAAAGGAAGACAAAAAGGCGAGTCCGCGGGCGAGGCTCACCAGCCTCTCCTCCGCGCGCCTCCTCGCGGCCCGCCGGACAGCGCCTTTGTTGACTTGTCGCCACAAATCTGATGGAGGAAACTCGGCCTTTGTAAGTCGGAGCCTCCTCCCTTGTTCTCTCCGGCTTCTCCTCCATCTCCGTGTAGGCTCATCCAAACGCCCACCGCCTGCTCGACCGCCCGCCCCAACGCCCACTGGCTTCTCGACCGCCATGCGGAAACCCACCTGCCTGCCCGATCGCCCACCCTCCTGCTTCACCGCCCACCCTCCTGCTCCACCGCTCACCCTCCTGCTCCACCGCCCACTCTTCTGCTCCACCGCCCACCCTCCTGCTCCAAAGCTCTTCCGAACACCAGCCTGCCTGAACAACCGCCCACCAAACCCTGCTCCAGCTCTCGAACTCCACTGAACAAGCCACCCACTCAACAACTCGCCGCCGTCGACTGTCGACACAGCCAACCCACCTGATCGATAACGCCCCTTGCTCGACACCACTGAAACCCTCTGCTCAACCCATTTGACAGCCCGTACTGCCCAACCCCACCGACCGCCCGTATCGCCCACCAACCCACACGATCACATCTCGAAGCTAGAGCATCTCGTCTCATGAAACAAAATGTGACAAATAACTAACAGTGGCTTTCTGTCTGCTTCGTTAGGTGCCTCGAGGGGGTTAGTCTCGGCTTGCTTGGCTGGTGGTGTGGGAGATATTTTCACTCTGTGTGCTTGTGTGGATT
>NC_051416.1:28600931-28602463 GCF_015228065.2 Penaeus monodon
CGGGAAAATTTCTTCCAACAATGACATCCTTATCTCTTAATATCCGTTACGCTTCTCTTCCGTCAACAAATGATATGAGGAAACGTTTTCATAAACAAAAATACATATCTCTTAATAATCTAAGCCCAAAGCTCCATCACCAAACCGTTTATATCTACCAGGAACATCCCCCTAAAGTTGAGTATCTCCGCACACGAGCATCAGGCGAGTTGACAGATCGCTGTCCTACACTACTAACGCTCCCATAACCAGCGAGGCATGCTGTGTTCCGGCGTCGCCCTTCCATTCCCTGTTCTTTATTGGCTCATTATAGGAAACAAACGTAGAAATAAAGCTTACCTATTGCGATGAAACACGGGCCGACCTCGCTACGGTGCGCCTCTCGTCCGGTCCTCGCTATGCCTAATCATTGAGTTATTCGTCACAATCGGTAAATTGCTTTTGTTTTGTATATTGTGTTCTTATTTGTTCTTCTGTATTTGTACTTATCACTCGATTTTCTCCTTTTCCTCGGGCAGTTTATGTAATCTGTACTTTGAAATGGAAGATAAAAAAAAATGAAAATTCTCATAAATACGAATTGTGGCGCGCAAGAAAAACAACAAAATTACTGAAATTACAAATGGACACACGCATACAAACGTTTATGTTGACGATAAGATTCAGCGTAAGTCAGCATATCCACATATCCATGAATTTTAAAAGTCCCGGAAGTGCTTAGAAAGAAAAGACATTTTTATGTATTTCTCCTTCAAGGAATCGTAAATATATCTTTGTTTCAAGTTCTTGATTACTATCACTAGAAAGGATAAAAGGCAACTTTGATTTGCACTCCTCAAAGCTAAAGTTAGCTGGGCTTTTGCTAATTAGTTACGTTTATTGTACACGTATCTGATGTCTAATGTACCATCACACACTCAACTTTAAAGGCGTGCGATACTTTAACAACATACCAGCTGCGGGAGGCTATCAGTTTTCATCAATAACAACACTCGCTTTATAGGTCGAGGTCTGTCTCTGCTCATGAATCATGGTCGAGTAGAATTCCGAAACGTAAACAAATAAATCACACGCGTATTGAACTTTATATTCCACGCGACAGTTTGATGAAATGCATACGCAGACCATGGAAATACCCCAACAATTCACAATGTTTCTCATCTTTACATGAATTGAGTAATAATATGTATATATATATCTCATTAGCTTTCCCTGTCTTTAAAGGTAAAAGTTTATACACACAGTCGGATGCATACACAAAGATATACAGACCAGACTCGTGTAAAACTGTTTTGAACTAAGCAGTACAATATAAGCAAGACTGATGTTAAACTCTACGGAATCGGTACCCATGTTTCACTAACTGAATTGTTCATTCTTCTACAGTAATGATTTTCAAATGTATCTGTTTCCCCTCCCATACTTACTATATCTTAGGAGGAATGGCCTGAGCTAGTAGTATAATTATAATTTCTGTAAGTCTGCGACAAGTAATGCATATATATTGTCGTATTATGGTTTATGGAATGCCA
>NC_051416.1:28603003-28603158 GCF_015228065.2 Penaeus monodon
ACATACCCTGTACCAACAAAGCGTCACAGGCTTTCCATGGACCCCTGAAAATCGTCCATGCGACTCCAGCAGCGAGCCACTGCTCTACAGTTATTCAAAGGGCCAGCATCACAAGACCAATAAATCTCTTTCAAGTCAGAATACGAATCGGTGCC
>NC_051416.1:28603202-28603649 GCF_015228065.2 Penaeus monodon
TGACAAAAGCAAACCATAAGAAAGGTCCGAACTGCTCAAAATGAGTTTCCGAATCTCTTTAAATCATATTCGAATCAAGCAAGCGGTTCGAAGCTGAAAAATGCCCCGCGCCTTAGAGACCTTCCATCCAACACCTACTAGAACACATAACACGATACCTGCAAAGGCACTATGGCAAGCGCAACGGAGGTCCACCACCTGCTTCCATATTTAGAGAGTAGCATCCCATTTCGCAGGTAAACACCCGACGATGAGGCTTTACTACGAGTTTGTTTACATTATTCCCCTGCGTTAAGAGGAGGACGGCGCCTTTGGTTTGCTCTGTAAGGAGTTCCTTTACGTCGTGGATGGCATTAGGCGCCATCCTCTCGCACTCTTGAAGAGACCGACATTGGCACCGCCTCCTTCGACTCTCCTGCTGGGGTTGGGGAGGTGGAGGGTAGTGTT
>NC_051416.1:28603957-28604289 GCF_015228065.2 Penaeus monodon
CTTGAAGATGGACTGAAATCCTATGATAATGATCCGTGATATAAAACCCAATAAAAAACGACATTCTTAGTTCATTAAGCGTCGTGAAATCCCTTTCTGGCAGTGTCGTTGCTATTTCGAGTAAATCGTTAAACAGTTAACGTTTATTCTAGTGCCGCCCTGAATTATGGTGATTACGTAACACTAAATAGCAGTTCTCCACAGTTCTCATGAATATGCAGTTATATGCCTAAAAAAAAAAGGTGATTCGATTCTGTCAGTCTTTCACTAATTCCTTTGTTTTGTTTGGCAACCACATTAAATCGCTGGCAAGTCTGACCACGAATCTGAAT
>NC_051416.1:28604537-28606145 GCF_015228065.2 Penaeus monodon
CAACATTGACACAAAACTGCTGCTGTTCCCTTTGATGGCAAGTACCGATCATTAACCTCGACATTGCCCCTCCCCCCTCTTTCACTATTCTTCGCCCTCCCCTACACGCGCCCTTCCCCTCACCTTTCCCCTTGCTCACCCTTTTCTTTATCCCCTCTCGCCCTTCCGTTTCTCACCCCCCCCCCCCTTCCAACTTTCCCCCGCTTCGTCACTTCTCTCCTCTCTCCTCTTTGTTCTCTTCTCCTCCTCCCCCTCTCTGCCCTATCCTCTACTCCTTTCGATCTCCCCTCCCCTTTGCCGTCTTTCATTCATTTTTCTCCGCCCTTTCTCTCTCCTTCCCCTCTCTCCCTCTCCCTCTCTCTCTCCTAATCTTCCTACCTCCTCCTTCGTCCCGTCTCCTCACGTTCTCTCTCTCCCTCTCCTCAAATTCCCCTTCCTCCCTTCCTCCCTTCTTCTCTACCCTTCTTTCTTCCTTTATCTCCCCTTCCTTCCTTATAACATTCTCATACCCTCTTTCTATCCCTCCCTCTCTCGCCTTTTCACCGCCTCCTTCCCCTTCCTCTTCTTCCTCTCCCTGCTTCTCGCCCTTCCTCCTTCCTTATCTTTTCTCCCTGTCTTCCTCCTTATTTCCTCCCTCTCATTTTATAGCCGTCACTCCGTCCCTCTCGCCTTCTCTCTCCACTTCTCCCTTCTTCCTCCTTCTCCTTTTTCTCCCTTCCTTATGCCCCCTTCTATTATCTCTTTTTGCTTCTCTCTCTTGTCCTCTTTTATCTTCCCTTCCCCTCTCCTCTTTTCTCCTTTTCTTTCTCTGTCCCCTTCTTGTCTTTTCTTTTCTCATTCTCCCTTTCTCCTCTCTTCTCCCTTCTCCTTCCCTCCCCCTAATCTTATCTTCTCTTTCCCCTACCTTCTTTCTTTTCTCCTTCCAATCTCTTCCTCCCCCTACCTCCCCCTTTCATCTCCTTCCTTTCTCTCTTTCCTCCATCCCTTTTCCCTCCTTTTCCTCCCTTTCACGCTCCTTTTTCCCCTCTACTACATTTTTCTCTCCTCCTTTCTTCCCCTTCCTTTTTCTATTTCTCTCCCTCCTCCCCCTCTTCCCCCTTTCTCTCAGCTTCTCACATTCCCACCCATCTATCTCCTCTCTCGTTCTCCTCCTCCCTCTCTTCCCTCACAATCTACTTCTCCATTCTCTCTTTCTTTCCCTCCCCTATACCTCCATCCCCTCTCTCTCCTCGCTTCCTCCTTTCTCTCCCCCTCTCTTCCCTCCCTCCCTTTTCTCCCCCTCTCTTTCTTCCCTCCTTTTTTCTCCCCCTCTCTCTCCTCCTTCATTTTCTCCCCTCTCTCTTTACTCCCCCTCTCTTCCTTCCCTCAATTTTCTCCCCCCTTTCTCCCTTTTCTCCCCCTCTGCTGCTTTTCTCCTCTCCTCTTTCTCTTCCCCATTATCCCTCTCCTACTTTCCTTCCTTTCTCTTCCCCCACTCCCCTCCACTCCCTTCCTCCCCTCCCTCCCCCTCTCTCATGACAGTAGTTCTTCACAAACGTCGCCCGGAGTAAAGTGCCGTCGCGGAGCTGTCGAATAAGGCCAATAGAAAGACCTAACCAGCGGCTATAC
>NC_051416.1:28606559-28606836 GCF_015228065.2 Penaeus monodon
ATTTTCACTTTTATCCCTCCGTATTTCGTTCGACCAATTTCATTATCCTTTCTTATTCCACCTCCCCATCTCCCTTCCCTCTCTCCATTTCCATTATTCTCTCTTATCCCATCTCCCCATTTCCATTCCTTCACCATTTCCCTTTTTCCACCGCTAATCACCGGTCTCTCTCACCTGCTCCTTCTCTCCTTCGATCTCGTATTTTCCCTCCTTTTCGCGCACACCACTTGGTTGTTTTATTTCGTTCTTCCCTTTTTCTCCGCCTTGACTTAAAGCA
>NC_051416.1:28607178-28608828 GCF_015228065.2 Penaeus monodon
AGTAAGATCGAAAACATGTTGAGATCGATCGTAAGCAAACAGAGTGCGTGAAATATGTGACACCGCACGTCCGCCTCACAGTTCCCTTTCTACTTCTCCTCTCAAATATCTCCTCCTCTAATCCTCACTCTCATATCTGACTTTGATCCCTATATCATATCCATTATCATCATCGACTCTCGATTATTTCATTCCTCTCATTATCTACTCCTATCTTATCCCTCCTCCTTATTCCCTATTATCCCAGATCCAAGCGTTTGCCAACTAGCCCATATTTACATCTACCGTACTCGCTTCCCCTATACACATCAAATCAAACTTTCCTTCAATCCCTTTGCCGTAGAGACATCCCTTTCGTTCACCCTCCCATGTCCCTCTCGTTATGCACATTTTTCTAACACGCCTCCCCTCCCCCCTCCTTCCCTTTCCCTCCCCCCCTCCCCTTTCCCCTCCTCCTTTACCCCTTCCCCCCTCTCTTCCCTCTTTCCTCCCCCCTCCCTCTTTCCTCCTTCCCCCCCTCCCACCTCCCCTTCCCCTTTCACCCCCCTCCCCTTCCGCTCCCACCTCCCCTCTCCCTCCCTCCTCAACTCCTCCCCTCTCCCTCCTTTCTGACTTCTTGCCTCTCCCTCTTTTCCTCCTACTCCTCCCCTTTCCTCCTTTCCGACTTCTCGCCTCTCTCCCTTTCACTTCCTCTTCCCATCTACTCCTTCCTTTCCCTCCTCCCTTTTCCCTCCTTTATCCTCCCGATCTCAATCCCCTTTTTCCCTTCCCTCTCTCTCCTTTCTCCTCCGTTCTCGCTCTTTTCCCCTATTTCCTCCCTTCTTCCCCTTTTCCTTCTTTCCCTCCTCTTCCCCTTCTCTCCTTTCGTTTCCTCCTCCCTGTCCCTCTCCCTTTTTCCTATTTTTTCACTCCTCCTCCCCCCTCTTCTCCATTCCTCCCTCTCCCACCTTTCCTTCTTCTATCTCTCTCCTTTTACTCCACTTTCTCTCCCCTCTGCTTCCCTCTTTCTCCCCTCTCTTCTTCCTCCTTTACCCCTCCCTCCCCCCCTTCCCTTTTCCTACTTTCCCGCTCCCCCTTCCGCCTCTCCATCCTTTCCCCTCTCTCTCCTTTACGCCTTTCCTCCATCTTCTTTCCCCCCTCTTTTCCTCCACTTTTCTCCTTCTCCCCCTCCCTCTCCCTTTCCCCTTTCCCTATTCTCCCACTCTTCCTTCCCCCTCCCCTCTTCCTCTATTCCTTCTTTCCCTCTCCTTTTCCCCTCCCCTCTCTCTCATTTCCCCCTCTGCTCTCCCTCCATCCCCTCCTCTCCTCTCCCTCCTTCCCCTCCACTCCTCTCCCTCCTCTCCTCTCCCTCCTTCCCCTCCCAACCTCCTCCCTTCCTCCCCACCTCCCCCCAGCCCCCCCAGCCCCCAGCCCCCCACCCTCCCGTCACGTACCACAATGGCCCATCAGATCGGCTCGGTCGCCTCCGCGCTCGCTAATTATCGTTCTTCACTTAAATAAAACGAGGAAAATTACAAAATTGATCGCATGTCCCTGAGCCTTACGTAAATATATGCATTCGTTTTCTATCAATCTTCTGGCATTTAAACCAATCTGTATCAATTTTATTTTCATGTTGATCTCTGTATATGATATGCATATTAGTGCGTG
>NC_051416.1:28608911-28609707 GCF_015228065.2 Penaeus monodon
CCGCGCGCTATATATACAAATGCATACACATGCATAACTTAGAAAATCTAATGTCACAGTGCCAGCATATGTTGGTATGAACACATGAATTAGCGGGAGTGTCTACATGCACTTAAATGTTTATGTGTGTACATATGAGTATATATGGCAGTTGGGATCTGTAATTTGCTAGTTGAAATGGCTATCTAGATGAATGCAATGTAATCCAACTGCAAAACCATAATTTACCGCTATAATCCAATTAATTTATCCCCTGTGAAATAATATAATCTAATTTCACCATCAAAATGGACATCAAAAAGTTATCATTGTTTAGAATAAAAAAAAAGTACAAACACGTCACCTATTTTTTTTAAATATATCATGAACGAGATTCTTTAAAAAATGTATGCAGCATATTTATCACTAAGATGATAAAGATGACTGCAAAATGATTTTCAGTTAAGTCCAAACTAAATGTTAACTGGAATCATCATAAAAATGAATACTAATTATATATCTTGAAACCATAACAAAGTACCGTAAATAAAGACCCAGTCTCCGTACGTCTAAAAAGTGAAAAAAGAACTATGGAATAAATGAAATATCACACGAGCACAAAATAACAGAATATACATATTACTTACGACAAGTCAAACGCAACATCCGGCTCCTTAAAACTCGAGCACATACCTGGAAGAAGATAAGAAAAGGGTTACGTATATGGCCTCTAAAAATAGTGCATAAATTTTGAGAAAGTTCGATATGCAATCAGGGGAAAGGTTTTGCAAGATGGTAGATTGCAACTGCACATGTC
>NC_051416.1:28609765-28610227 GCF_015228065.2 Penaeus monodon
TCATATATCAATCTTCAAGCTGACTGAAGCGGCAGGTAGCATTCAATCGGGGAAGAGGGGGAATTTTCGTAATATCTAAAAAAAATATGTTACTATGTCGCTAAATGGAATAGATACCTCATAATGAACTCCAAGTAAGCAACACTGTAAACAAACACCCGACATAAACAGGCAATGAAACGCAGGCAACATAAAGAGAAACTCATAATCATAAACATCCGCCTTTGTACGAAGGGACCCTGAAATATGACCCAAGAAGCGCCGGCTGGTCATGCATATAACAATAATGGAGACATGCAGCACATTCACGCTGACCATTCGCCTTTAAGGATCTTCACGCCGCCGCTGAGACAATGGCCGCGCGTGACGGCCCGCCGGGAGATCACGCCAAGCTGCGGCGCCGCCTGCGGCTTGCGCACGTTCACGAGGATCGGGCTTAAGGATATATACTGCAGGTAAATG
>NC_051416.1:28611908-28612024 GCF_015228065.2 Penaeus monodon
AAGATCACTGCCAGTGTAGAAATGGCCAAAGGCGTGACGCATGAATAGGTGTGCTGTCGCAGCGCAGATTTCTTGATTCATGCCTCAAGACTAGTTTCACACTGCTTCGCTCGGAC
>NC_051416.1:28612244-28612322 GCF_015228065.2 Penaeus monodon
CTCTTAGCTGCAGGACCGAAATCTCAGCTGAGGCGATGTTGACAAGAAAGTGATCAGTGCGAGAGGAACAATGGAGTC
>NC_051416.1:28612625-28612712 GCF_015228065.2 Penaeus monodon
TGAGGCAGTGCATGTTCCTAGCGATTTATGGATCTTCAAGTTGATACGCCGTCTTTCCTCTCCGACGCTGGCCGCTCTGATGAACAA
>NC_051416.1:28613745-28614046 GCF_015228065.2 Penaeus monodon
TATATATCCTACTGAATATATACATCCAATCATGATTATAAATCCCAATTCATTTCATTATGAGAGTTTGTGATATACTTGACCTTTTTAAATGGATTTAAAAGTGGATATAAATTACTGATACAAAATATTGACAAGTTAAAAAGTAATGAAAACTTAATTGCATTATTAGAAACAATATTGATAAAATTATCGTTGGGTTTAAAAAATATTCTGTTGACGTCTTTCATTTTTGGGAGTTTAATAAGAATGAAGTGAGATGATGGCAAATAAGCATTCATTTGCTTCATATATTTCTTGG
>NC_051416.1:28614724-28615022 GCF_015228065.2 Penaeus monodon
CCCCAATCATCATTATCCAATTATTAAAGAGACCGCGAACACAAAGCTTTCTGCAGCAAATTCCGCTAAACCGACAAAAACCCTTCACTCTTTGCATCGATATCCAATATACATAATTTTCAGCTAAAACGGTGTGGTTGGTTATGAACTGCGGCGAAATTATTCTGAGCAGGAATGAGAAAAATATGTATTTATAGTTTATGTAAAAAATTTTGAGAGAGAAAAAAAATGTTTTTGGGAAAGAGGTTCGAATTTCTTCTCTGTATGGAAAGGTTTGTGGAATTTTTCAATAGTGATA
>NC_051416.1:28615861-28616193 GCF_015228065.2 Penaeus monodon
TACAGAATTCCTTTCAATCTTCGTCCAAACTTTCACATTAATTCATTTAAAAAAAAAGTTTTGCTTAAGACTTTTTTTTATTAATTAATTTACTTATATTTAATATTTTTGTGGTCTTCCTTAGATATGATAGTCAGCAATAACAAAGCTTTTTTTTCTTTCTTTTTCTTTCCACAGCCGCAAAACGTTCAGCATTAAGGGAAAATATATGCGCTTCTGTCAGCATGGAATATTTGCAACGATGGTCACAGTAGCTGCAGTTATGATATTCAGGGAATGTTGTCGTTAGCCAAATTTTACTGCCTGTTATTACTTTCTGACTCCGTGACTTG
>NC_051416.1:28616641-28616889 GCF_015228065.2 Penaeus monodon
TGTCTAAGAACCCCCCCCTCCCCTCTTTGCTTGAGGCGTCGAACGGAGGCAAGCATAGGCCGGCGAAGGAAATCTCGCAGTTAAGTGAAAAATCTGCATAAAAAAGACGGGCCAACCGCCGCGAGGGAGATTGTGTTTCCGTTGGTTTTGCTGTTTAGGAAGGATCAGCTGGGTCCAGTTCGCTTATTCTCCTTTCGCTTCCTCCTGCTCTTCTTCCGATTTATGTGTATGTTCACTCTCTGGCTTGG
>NC_051416.1:28617048-28617362 GCF_015228065.2 Penaeus monodon
TCTCTTGGAATTTCTTCTTCGTTTTTTCTTTTTGTTCTTCTCATATTTATTATCTTTCTTAGGTCTTTCGTTTTTTTTCTTTCATTTTCCCGTCTCCATTTCATTTCTTTCATTTTTCTCTCTCTATTTTTACCCCCTTATTATAATCCTCACCCCCCCCCTCCTAACCCTTCCCCGTCCATACCCCAACATACCCTATCCTTACATGCTAACTACCCCAACCCTACGTCCACCCACCTACCCCAACTCTATCCCCCCACATACCAACGTCCACCCCCTATCCTTCCCCTCCACCCCCCACCTACGAACCCTCA
>NC_051416.1:28617395-28617562 GCF_015228065.2 Penaeus monodon
GCCAGCCCGAGCGACCAAAGATTACATGGCTTGAGGGAAAATACGATATCACGGTTGTCTGCCCTGGTAATTCCGTGATGCACTCGCCGAACAGGGTGTCCCGTCGCGCCTCCTGGCTGGCGATGAATACACCAGACTGAATGCACGTGTTTTCGCTTCTCTGGATG
>NC_051416.1:28617618-28617697 GCF_015228065.2 Penaeus monodon
TGTATATATATATAAGGTAGGAACATAAGGTAGTCAAATATATATTTATCTATATCTGTACCTGTCGAACTATATTCAT
>NC_051416.1:28618161-28619182 GCF_015228065.2 Penaeus monodon
AAGTTTGCCCGAAATCCGCCAGTCTGCTGTCATTTTTGCTCGAATAAACACAGTAGCGTGAAGATGGAAGGAGCTGATGTGCCAATCTTCGAATGCGAAAAATAAATAATTTCAGTACGTTAAACAAGAAAATGCAAACTGATATATTCATAAAAGTCATGCCCTACTACATTCTGTAAAAGCAAGTGTAAGCATCATACTTTACGACATCATGTCTCCGTAACAAAAAAATACCATTTCACATTTTACACGGCCGTTAGCAAGCTATCAAGCACAGACAAACAACCTCAGGCATATTTCCCCTTTTTCAGGTAACTGCAAATTGCATCCTGGCGACGGCAGGGGAAAGGAGCCCGTTTCGCGCCACAAAGCGGTTTGAGCGAATCGCCACAAAATGGAAATGTGACTCGAGACTTCTCGAGATAATGAGGCTCAGTCGCACTCACACCTCGGAGGGACACGCACGCTGCCTCTCTCGGCTCGGGCTTTGATGCGGCTAATGAGGCAGCTGGACGGCTAGGGGCGGGAGGGGGGGGCGGATTTAAGGCGATGAGACGTGAGGTTGAAATTGTAAGAAGCGATTTGGGGAAATGAGAGGAAAGGATAGACAGAGAGGGAGAAAGAAAACTGACTTTGAGACCGATAATCACAAAATATCATCAATTAGGGCAACACCAACTAATGACAATAACAACAACATCAGTACAGAGAGCCAGAACACCAGTACAAATAAATACAAACCAGCGTTAAACCGTATCCAAACCCCAAATAATATATTAGATTTCAAAGCTTAGAAAATGCCTAACTCAGACTTTATGTGATCGCCCAGTCGAAAATGCTTATGGCTGGTCGTTATATACAGGGACAATATGCGATAGTAAGATCTCGTAATCTTTGGCGATGATGGAATATAATTTCTGAATATGAAATCCTAATCGCCTTTTAAGCTTCGAAATAAATAAAAGATATATGCATATAGATAGATAAGACGTAGAGCTTATCGTACTGGTAAAAAATGTAA
>NC_051416.1:28619401-28619891 GCF_015228065.2 Penaeus monodon
CGCAAACAGTCTAGGCATAAAAAATCCCTCCCCCCCCTTTTCCACCGACTGGCCAATCCCGTGGCGTCTTTCACTGTCCAGAAAATTGGCCTCGTGCCCCTTTTGCCTTCAGACGAATTAAAACCCTATTAGCCAGACACTGCTTTCGTGTTCCTGCTGCCTTAAAGAGAGTCAGTCCTTATTAGAGCTTTTACAATAACTGCAGCTTACGTGACAGACGCACGAACCCTCCCTCTGCGTGTGGTGGGACGCCCATCTACCACGCCCACGCGCCTACGTCACCACACCCTCGCTACCACATTGGGCCTACCACACCTACGGCTTCATAGCCTTAATAGAATGTATGTGTCAACCCGTCTGCTGCTCCGGGCTACATGAGTTGCAACACGCAATGGCACATGGATAAGGGCGGGCGAAAAAAAGGTTATGTGTAAGGATTTATGTAGTTATGATTCTTCATCATCGCTATCGTATTACTGCTACTACCGTA
>NC_051416.1:28620234-28620540 GCF_015228065.2 Penaeus monodon
TTATTTAAGTTTATTCACTCACACACAAACAAACACACGCATTCTATTCGTGTGCATGTATGTCTGGCCGAACTGTTCACTCCCTCCGACACTCATTCCACGCGTCGCCGGGGACCGAAAAAATCACTTCGACTTGTTCACTCGCGTTCCATCACCCTTGACTCATCCATCATCCCCGTGCCATGACTCATGACAGCTGATTCCCCGGATAGACAAATAGGTCCGTGACGTCACTGATGCCCCCCCCCCCTTTCCCCCTTCCCCCCATCTCCTTGCTCCCCACACCTACCCACACCTACTGGTTTG
>NC_051416.1:28621193-28621369 GCF_015228065.2 Penaeus monodon
GCACCCCCATGGCGAGGCTTCCCACTTGACACCGTCGGATTCATTACTAAAACATATGGCGATTTTTAAAAGCGTTAGAGAGACGTGCGAGCGAGATCTCCGTCGTCAGCGCCATCTCTTGGCCGGCGGGGACAACACACCCACTTTGTTCCTTTGTTCCGTGGCGGGGGTGGGTG
>NC_051416.1:28621886-28622028 GCF_015228065.2 Penaeus monodon
GAAACAAATGGCAGAAGATTTAAGGAATTAGGAATTTGGGGGGTCAGAATTTCCTCCATAAATATCACAGAACTCAAGTGTTTTCTCACTTTGCTAAGTTAAATATTAACGAATTATTTTCAGGTCTTGCTATTAACACTGT
>NC_051416.1:28622064-28622924 GCF_015228065.2 Penaeus monodon
TGCAACTGCTACCACCTGTTCATTATTAACTATCTATAGCCATCGCCATTGCTTTATTTACAGGGATACACTGACATAAAACCTTCCATGATTTTACTCTCGTATCTTTTTAAACATGTGTCAGTGCTTCCGATTATCGATAAAAGCAATCATCCCTAAAATGGCAGTCGATTAAGAGGTCGAGATGGTAGTTACGAGATGGAAATTATGGTTATGAGACGGACATTATGACTGTAAGGCTGCGATTGAGAAAATTAGGTGGTAGGGAAGATTGTGAAGCGGAGACAATGGTAATGAAATAATTGTGAGATTCATGACGATGATGCTGATAATTAGAGCGATGCTTATGACACGGATATGATGCTCTGAGTGGGAGTAGAAGGATATAAATGTATTTAGTAATTATGATATGTAGAATAGACGGATATAAAGATTAGGAGATGGAGAGGGTAATCATGTGACAAAAATGAGGATTGTGAGATAGAGACGATGACTTTCAGACGAAGGTGATGACTACGTGAAGAAAACGCGACGACATTGTCCGCCATTGAACCCCCCGCGCCCTATCAGTTCAAAACAAACCCTAGGAGCTGATAAAATAAAGACCAGATTCAGAGCATTCGTACGAGGCATCCAAGGGGTTCAGAGATTTATTCCCAAACATTAATCCTGGTTTTTATAGTCCCGAGTGACCTGGAGGCTGACACCTGACGCGGCACACCTGAGGTCCTCGGTGTATTGAAACACATGTTCGTCTGAGGAATCGAAAGGGCAACCTTGATTTAACGTATTATTCATGTTCCCGATATAGTTTCTAAATCCGGGTGGTGTAGGGGTGTATAAAATAGGGGATCTACCAG
>NC_051416.1:28625285-28625791 GCF_015228065.2 Penaeus monodon
AGGAAGACTGCCCCGCAGGCGACAGAGGCGACCCCGCGCGGCCAAAGGCAGAAGTACATTTGCGAGGCTGATAAGCCTAGGCGGAGGCGATCGGCCAGGCGTACATACAATCGTTTATTTTCTGCTACATAAGGCGTCGTGGGCGTGGGCGTGGGGGGTAGGGTGGAAGGGTGGGGGTTAGCGGGAGACCCCCCCCTGATCGCTCTCCAATGCCAATAAAAACTCTGATGATAGTCGAGTAATGGGAAGGAGGGGGAGGAGGGGATGGGGGCAAGGGTAGCAAGGAAAGCAGGGCCAAAAAGCGGTGCCAAAACGGGGCCAATATGGGGCCAAAGGGGGGAGGAGGTAGATCATGGCCAGGGACACACGCCCACGGTAATTGATACTGTATGCAGATTAAGTGACCAATGAGCAAATGGCTACGAAGGGGGAGGGGCAGGGGTCGAGGCTCTGTGCTGTAGATTATGAGACCGAATCTATCAATTTTGGTTGATATGATAAATGCC
>NC_051416.1:28626627-28626723 GCF_015228065.2 Penaeus monodon
AATGCAAGATAGATACTTATCCTACATGCAAAGTAACTTTCCAAAACCCACAGATTCAACATGATGGAAAAAAAATAATTGCTACATTTTCAATCC
>NC_051416.1:28627413-28627558 GCF_015228065.2 Penaeus monodon
AAACCATTGGCCTGGAACAGACACAGAGAAGAAGAAATTGGTCTGAAGGAATTCATCTGTTCCTCAAGGGGGTCGATTCCTGTTGTTGTGTGAATCGTATTGTTTGGTGGTGGGGATGTTATGTGGGTCGGGGGGGGGGGGGTTG
>NC_051416.1:28627792-28627913 GCF_015228065.2 Penaeus monodon
CGAAGATAACGAAAACGGAGACAAAGAAAACGGAGAAGCTATCATTTCATCTTCCATTTTTCTTAACGAATTTCTCCTTTCCCTCCAATTCAATGCTTCGATTACGAGGCTCCACTCAGCC
>NC_051416.1:28627954-28628112 GCF_015228065.2 Penaeus monodon
TCTGCCTCTTATATTGTCGATGATTTTTCCCCTTATATATTGCCTCTCTTTATTCTGTGAATAAATATATGATGAAAAATGTAATAATTTTCATGCTAGGACTTAGAGCTGTAAAACAAATGCGTAAATAAATAATGGAAAAAATATGAATAAGTGAT
>NC_051416.1:28628412-28628515 GCF_015228065.2 Penaeus monodon
CAATAATAGGATTATGATGAGGGGCGTTGCGACCAGGAAGGAGGCGGCGAGGCGAGAGGAATCGCGAGGAGTGAGGACAGGAATTGTACGAAGGGGGGGGGGG
>NC_051416.1:28628852-28629111 GCF_015228065.2 Penaeus monodon
ACCTATCCCCCTCTTCTTCTCCCTTAACCCTCTCTTACTTCCCCATTCCCCCCCTCCCCCCGCGCTCACGTAAGCAGAAAACAAGAATGAAATATATATATATACCTCCACTACCTCCCCCACCCCTTCCCCTCCTCGCCAATAGCACATTAGACAAACTTGTGGGAGTCTGTGTAATGAATGTACATATTAATGTCTGTGTTGTGACTGACCGATGTTACTGGCTTCTACTCTGTTCCGTGAGAAGGGTATTATATGG
>NC_051416.1:28629397-28629621 GCF_015228065.2 Penaeus monodon
AGTAGGACCTCCCCATAAGATCCATTTTCCGGTGTAATTATTTGGGGCAATGAGCTTACGAGAAAGTTGCTTGACCCTTAACGTGCTGAGGTCATCAACCGGCGAAGAATCTGGTTATTACTCAACTCAACTTGTCCGCACGCAAATATGCTTTTTCTAGATGTCAGTTCATCTGTTCACCTTTTCTGTATGTCTTTCGCACTCATTCTCTGTGTGTGTATACG
>NC_051416.1:28629836-28630273 GCF_015228065.2 Penaeus monodon
CGAATGAATTTTTGGTATATAACTCAAGGATAGCAGCAATGACAAGTGTTATATACACAATAAAATTATCATATGCATTATGATTTATATATGCACTAGTAGTTAATACAATTGACTTTAACACAAACAGTAACGAATAAACCTAACAGATTTAAATTGAGCACTAGCAACATTCATAAAACTTAGCATATAGGTTTAGATAAGTGCGTGTGATGAAAATAATTTAAAAATTAACCAACTGATAGAATGAAACGAATGAATGTTTTGGTCTATTCAACCTCAAAGGGACAGGCAGGCAATGACAAGGTGTTATATACACAATAAAGATTAATCCCCCCACTTCGCATGTGAGGGGGGAGTTTATGGAGTATGCACTAGGGGAGTGAGAATGAAAGGGACGTAGAGAAAAGAGAACGAAAAAGAAAAGATTTAAATTG
>NC_051416.1:28630832-28631783 GCF_015228065.2 Penaeus monodon
CGCGGTTACAGAAAGGATATTAAATCACACCATAATTCGCGCACGTAAATACCGTCCGTCTTAAATAACGCTGGAGAACATTGTTTATATCATCGATCTGCACCCTAGTCCCCTCCTACTTCCCTTTACATACATGTACAGGAGGACGCATACATTACCCCTGTACCCCAATTACCTAAATTTAAATAGAGGTACAGAATGCTACACACATCGTGTTTCCTACCCACCACCTCAACACACTACCAACTCCTTCCCACCTCACGTACCCTGTCCTCACACCTTACTTTCATCAACTTTATAACTCCCACAATCACAAAAATGTTGGCAAGTCCATTAGCCATATTTCAAGCCCACTCAGCGCTTTTAATCTCCTGAAGAAATCTACACTCTTGCTTCTTAGCCACTTCAGCAATGACCTCGTTTGGCCTAATATGCCGCCCCCTTTTCTTAATATTGTCTTTCTTTTAAAGAATCATTTTGAATTTTGACCAAATTTCTTTAATTTTTTTAAAGCTTATATGAATCATCATTCTGAATGGGGAATTTAACGCGACTGATTAAAACAAGAGAGAAAACGCAAATGTACCTAGAGGAAGCTTTTAAAGGTGTCGACCCTATTCACTGAATTTCCTCCTTTAAGAGCGAGAACTGATACGACTAAACATCTATGAATATGTAATAGACACCTATTCGTAGTGAAAATGGATCCCTACCTACTTACATGCTTGCCCGCTTACAATCTCGCTGGAAGCTGTCGATCTACTGTATTAATTAGGAATGATGCCAGGAAAAGAGGACGAAAATAAAAGGGAAAGACGAAAGGGGAAAAATTAATATTTCAGATTGCTAACATAGGAATATAATAGGTATGTTTTGCTTTTGAGCATAGAAACGGATCATAACAATCCCATCCACCCACACATCCACACGATTACACAGACAAAGCGTAAA
>NC_051416.1:28631912-28632019 GCF_015228065.2 Penaeus monodon
AATATCCCAAAATAGAACACACACACGGAATTCCTGACCTCGTTCCCTATATCCTTTCTATCCGCCCACCCAAAGCCAAACAAAGTGCAAATACCAATAAAAAAAAT
>NC_051416.1:28632044-28632193 GCF_015228065.2 Penaeus monodon
AGTTCCCACACTTTCCGAAATAGGAAGCCAATGCACCTATAATTACCATCACATACCTAGACCTCTGCCTTTGTCTCCCGCATTCCTTCTACCAAGAATCCGACCGGCATAACACACACACACAAAAGCCTCGGATTAGATGTCCAATT
>NC_051416.1:28632213-28633241 GCF_015228065.2 Penaeus monodon
TGTTAGACCTTAGCCCCGGGATCTATTAATACTCTCTGGTGATCACGCAATATGACCACAGCTCTTTCGCTTCTAACTCTCTCTCGGTTTGGTTTTGTTTTCTTTGTTGGGGCTTAGACGTTGTTTGTTGGAGTATGGGCGGTTCCTTGTTGGGGTTTGGACGGTTGTTTGTTGGAGTATGGGCGTTGTTTGTTGGGGTTTAGACGTTGTTTGTTGGGGTTTAGACGTTGTTTGTTGGAGTATGGGCGGTTCTTTGTTGGAGTATGGGCGGTTCCTTGTTGGGGTTTGGACGGTTGTTTGTTGGAGTATGGGCGTTGTTTGTTGGGGTTTAGACGTTGTTTGTTGGAGTATGAGCGTTGTTTGTTGGGGTTATGGACGCTACTTGATGAAGTTTGGAGATTGTTTGTTGGAGTTTGGGCGTTGTTTGTTGGGGTTATGGACGCTTCTTTGTTGGAGTATGGACGTTATTTGTTGGATTTTAGGCATTACCTTTGATGGAGTATGAGCATTTTCTTTGCTGAGATATATTTATTTTTTGTTTGGTTTTGAACATGTTCTACACATTCTCACATAGTGAATACACAACAGATGGTATATGATAACAGAAAACATTAAACATCATAATACGGTTGACTTCATCATTTACTCCAACTTACAGAAACTTTTAAAAAACTTATGTTAATTTTCATACAACGATCAATACAAAAAGAAAAAAAAAGCGCAACACAGTAACCCATTTCTTACGTAAAAACAAAATTTACATCAGTTATGCAACAGAATCTCTCACATTACAACTAAGTACATAATCCTCACACACTCACCTACCCCCCCCCCCAAACTAATCCAATCTCTTCATAATCCACACAAAAATCCTGCTCAATCCAGGCACCATTATCCTTCTCGGATAAACATTAACAATAATCTTGACTCGATTAAAGGGATTCAACTCAAACAGGTTGCTGCTTATACCATTTTCTCGCGTGATTAGGAAAGCTTTGATTATCATGAAAAGGGAATTTGATAAAGGG
>NC_051416.1:28633471-28633578 GCF_015228065.2 Penaeus monodon
ATGGGTATAATCAAAGTGAAAATAACAATAATTAGTGGATTGGTAATTGTTTTAAAATTAGTGAAACAAATGTAATGTAATGACAAAGATGGTTGTATTATGTGCTA
>NC_051416.1:28634130-28634212 GCF_015228065.2 Penaeus monodon
GCACCAATCACCAATAATCACAGCTAGAGCAATAACACAGATAACAGTTATTCAACAATCAATATTTTTCTGCATCTCCTCC
>NC_051416.1:28634533-28635149 GCF_015228065.2 Penaeus monodon
AAAGTAAACAAAATGACCGAGTCGTTTCCTCGTCGGTCTGCGAAGGAATGCGGACGGAGAAAGCGAGAATTTCTTTTTCTCTGGGTCTTTTCTTCTTTCTTAAATTATCCCCCCTATCATTATCTTCTTAACTGAAAAAAACTAAATCTCTCTCTCTCTCTGTAGATGATCTAAAACCCCCATTTCTCTCCTTCTCCCTAACTCTCTCCTCTCTCCCCTTCGTCTTCCTTCTCGCCCCTTCACGCCCCCTCTCTCTCTTACGCCCTCTTCACTCTCCCCGTCCTTTCTCTCCCCATTCTCTTCTCCCTTCATCTCCCCCTTCGTCCTTCCCTCCCTTCGCCCCCTTTCCGCTTTACGCTCTCTCACTCCCCCTCAACTATAACTCATCACGTTTCTCTCCGTCGGTCTCAAGATCGCTCTATACGATTCTCTCTCTCTCTTTCTCTTTCTTCTTTCTCCCTTCTCTTTTTCTCCTTCTTAATCGGCTCTAGATTAATATGCCTCAGAGGACTCGGCTCGCGGGGGCATAATTCCCTTAAGTTCGCTGGGGTACTGTGCTCGGGCTGTCTCTGGTGCATGTGTCGTCTTGTCCTGTCCGCGTAGCTCGTGTTTCTTT
>NC_051416.1:28635691-28636145 GCF_015228065.2 Penaeus monodon
GACAGAGCGAAGAATCAAAGCGCGCGAAGAAGCCGAGGGACCCCTGTGATAAAGTCCGCGCCAGGCAAGGGATCCCTCGTTTAATCGCCTTATCGTAACTAACAACACACACACAACAAAAAGAAAACCAAAAAACAACAAGAAACAGAAAAAAAAAAACTAAAGAAAAAGAAGAAAGAAGAAAAAAAGGAAAAAGAATCCTCCTTGTACTGAAGGGAGATCGAGGCCACTTCGCTTCCTCCTGCCCATCATTATGGAAATTCAAAGGGAAAATGGAGGACACGGTCGCGCGTCCAGGGGAGGTTGGCGGAGGCGGGACACTGGCGGAGGATTTCGCTGGGGAGGGCGGAGGCGAAGGGGAGTGTGCCTTATCTTCAGCGGTGATAATTATCATTGTTTGAGAGAAATTATAATAACTATGGTGATTTAAGGGTGATATGATTTCTACTGAAGC
>NC_051416.1:28637364-28637470 GCF_015228065.2 Penaeus monodon
TTCCCTTTAAAAAACAGGAATGACCCCAAGCTAATCAACTGAGGTGAGAAATGCCGTGTTGCGTAATCACTGCTGACGTAAATCGGGACAAAAACAGTGCAAAAAC
>NC_051416.1:28637507-28637934 GCF_015228065.2 Penaeus monodon
ACTCTTCAACACATCGCTATCAGTCTATCAAAACACTAAAGGTAAACTCCTAGCGTTCATTTTTACGGGGGAGATGGCAATAGTATCATGGGAAGTATTAGAAAAAATTAAATTGCCATTTTATATTAGTTGTAGAGAAACGATTATGGCATTTCCACATGCATTTCTTTACGCATATTCCCAAGCTGTCATTCCACAGATGTAAATATATTTTCACGTTTTTCACATTTTATCTATGATAGACAGTTAAAATGCAAAACAAAACAAAAAACAAAACAAAATATTATCAATATTCCCAGAACTTACAACTGTTTGAAACTATAAGGTAGTTTCCCATAAAAATTCTATTTTCTTTGATAATGTGTAAAAGAAAACGAATGCTAAAGACTGTTCAGGGGAAACAATATTATTTTTCTCTAACACTGTT
>NC_051416.1:28638043-28638143 GCF_015228065.2 Penaeus monodon
CTACCCTCTCTCTTCATTCCCTTCTCTGCTATCTAATTATTTTTCTGTAATTAAATCTATTTATGTCTATATACACATACTCTCTCTGTTTGTCTGTCTG
>NC_051416.1:28638205-28638582 GCF_015228065.2 Penaeus monodon
TTGAAGATTCGTAATGAAGAAATGGAACAGACGACACACGAGCATCGCAATATCCTCTGTTCCGAGCTAAACCAAAGCACAGAGCAGGCAAAGGAAGAGGCGAGCATGCAGCGTAGTCCTTACCCGCATGTTGGAGGCCACGATTGCAGCTTTCATGGCGGTGGTAAAGCGAGGAAAGACCGAATATAAAGAAGACCTGAAGAGCCCGCTGAGTAGGGGCTTCTGTGGTGGAGGGGAGGGGGTGGTGCTGGAGGCTTCACGAGGTTTCTCTTTTTTTCCTTGTCTGAGATTTCAGTTTTTGGCTTCACTCGATTTTCATCAATGTTTGGTTCGGTTTGTATTTATGGCTCGCTGAGAGCTAACATAATTTCTCTGTA
>NC_051416.1:28638633-28639232 GCF_015228065.2 Penaeus monodon
CATATTTCACATGTAACCTGGAAGCACAAACACAAACATTGTGACGCGATGTTTCGGATAAGTGATAGTGAGATGTTTCGGATAAGTGATTCGGATAAGAGGTTTCGGATAAGTGATAGTGAGATGTTTCGGATAAGTGATTCGGATAAGAGGTTTCGGATGAGTGACGAAGCATACACATGATACATAAAATACATTTCTTAAATTAAAAGATCTATGTAATTTTTTTGACAGTCTACACATGATACACGAACTACATCTGTTGAAATAAGATATATTTATTTTTTTTCGTTTTGTTTTCCTTATTTCTAGCTTACTCCTACGCGAACGACAAGTAATTACCCAAGCGTTCGCAAAAGTGATGAATGCGGAGGGAGACACACGCGTCCTCACGAACGCCCGTTACGATACGTCCCATTATTCAGTTCAAATAACCCCAGGGGAAAGTAGCCGCGATTTTATCTCTTCATTGAAATTCATGAAACCGCGAGACATAACGGAGAGAAATTTACGGAGTTCAATTTCGTATTGGACAAATAATGGGCGATGATATTCCGGACATAAAAGGGAATTCTGGGGTTGATGAGGTCGCCTTTTTT
>NC_051416.1:28639284-28639385 GCF_015228065.2 Penaeus monodon
AGGGAAACGAATCGTTGAAAGGAAAGAGAGGAACAAACGTAAGAGGTAGAACAAATGAATAGGTGTGCAGACATACATGTAATAACATTTGTTCGTCCATT
>NC_051416.1:28639508-28640840 GCF_015228065.2 Penaeus monodon
TACCCCGTTGCAGGTTCTCTCAAGTGCTAATTCTCCGTAAGCATGGATGTCCGTCGATGCATGAAGGCACGGCAGCTCCATTCAGATGAGAGGGACAGCTCACCGATGGAAGGGAAAGGGTTGCTTGCGTCAGATTAAAGTAAATATGTCATTGAGAAACAAGGCGAAATGCGAAACGTACTCGTGTATGTAAATCGCCAGTTTGTCGAGTTAGATATTTGCCAGGGGGAGTCTTCAGTGTCAACTCTGGAAAATTGTTTGAGGAGCGCAAAATCAACTCAAAGACAACATAACTGGCTTTGGCAATGTGGAGAAACGATGTTCAATTTATCTACGAGCAATCTACGTTTATTATTTTAACAATTGTATATAAATACTTCGCGTTAATTACTCAAAAAAAGGGTACTGTAGGGAATCAAACTTTTTTTTTCCCTCGGAAACGCGTGTACTCTATTGTACTTATTTATATAGACAAGTGCGTAGCTACCTTCCACATTTCCTATGTTTCTCGCTCTTTAACTTAATCTTGTCTAACGGGGGACTATAGGAAGCGGGGAGCCCATAGGAACTGGGGAACATAGAACAAATCCTGTACACTACAACACAACCCTCCTGCATTCAGAATATACGAAATCGCAGTTCCCCAGGTTCTGTTCCCTATAATTCCCCTCAAAATGTCTGATTGCAATTTTCAACTTCATCTCCGCCAGCTATCAGAACTGAAAAGAGAACCTTTCAATACAGTTCCTTGAAAGTTAGAATTGTACGGCTGAAAATTTATCTCTGAATGCGTGGTCGGACAGCAAGTTCGAAGCTCCAGGATTCGGGCTCACGCGAAATTGACAGCAAGTTCGCAGTTCCAGGTCTCGAACTCACACGAAATTAATTGCAAATCGAAGCTCTAGGTTTCCGAGTCACACGAAATTAAGAGCTAGCTCGAATCTCCAGGATTCGAACTCGCACGATACTGGCAGCAGATTCGAAGCTCACGAAATGGACAATAAGTTCGAAGCTCCAGGATTCAGACTCACGGAATTGCTCTGAATACAGCTGATGGCGTCGTTAGGACACTTGTTGCTGGCTGAGGCAAGACACCTTAAGGATCAAATATTCGTCCTCTTCGCCTCCAAGAGAAAGGAAAAGTTCCGGTTTAGATGATTCATTAAAGAAAAGCACTTTTAAGGCCCCCTCTCATTATGTTGTGCGCCTCACCCTTTTATTTTCACCTTCTTTATGGTGATGAAAACAATGGAGAGCCAATGGAAAAAAGACCTCTATATGCAGGCTCTCTTACCACGACCACCGTAAGATATAAACAGGAAAGATAGGAAA
>NC_051416.1:28640996-28641286 GCF_015228065.2 Penaeus monodon
AGAGCGAGGCGAGGCATTGTCTAATTACCAGCAGCGGTGAGGGAGAGAATGGGCTCATTAAGTAGAAAATGTTGGGCTCTATGTAATATGAAGTTGAGGGCCATGTAAGGACATAACGGAGTTCATTGGGACTCAGTTACGAGTTTCTCAGAAAGGGAAGATGGGGCTGCCGGAAGACGAACCGAGGTGGACAAAGAAAGAGGGAAAAATTGGCTGGCTAGTGCGTAGGTGTGTGTGTGCTTTTTGTATGTGCGAATGGATGTACGTACGTTTGTTTGCTTATTCCCCCT
>NC_051416.1:28641792-28641981 GCF_015228065.2 Penaeus monodon
GAACGAAAATACGGCACGGCGGGTGTGAGAAAAGTGTCTGAAGACCCGAAACTTGCAGGGCGAGGCTTTCGTCTAATGACTCGCGACGACCCGGTCATTAGAGGAAGCTTGGCGAGGCGCATATAGGCAACGAAGCCTCGGGGAAATAATGCTGTGTGCGGCGTAGGGGTAGGGGTGACGGGCATCGTG
>NC_051416.1:28642006-28642817 GCF_015228065.2 Penaeus monodon
AGAGAAATCGTAAGGGGGGTGTGAAATAAAGCTTTCTCTTGCTCTATAGGAAAGGGGAAGCTCTTGGGGAAATAATGCTGAGTTCGACAAAGAAGAGTGGCGGACGTTGGGGGCAAGTGGGGGAAGGATCGTGGGGAAAATGATGTTTAATTCGGCATGGAAGAGTTAAGGATGCTGTTCATAAGCGAACTTCTTGGGTTTAATAATGCTGAGGCTGGCATGGATGAGTGACGCGCGTTGTGGGCGTATGGGGGAAGGTTCGAGGGGGTTAACAAAGCTTTCCCTTGCTTTATAGAAAAGGGGGCTTTGGGGGAGATGCGGCATAGAGGGATGAAGGGTACTATGGGAAAGCAAGATTCTTGCTTTGCTGGCCATGGAGGAGTCATGAACTCTTTGTTAAGGGGGAGGGGAAATTATGCTGTGTTGGCTATGAAGGACGTCAAAATACTGTAGGTAAGCAAATTCTCGGGGTAAATGATGTTCTAGTTGCCATGGAGGAGTGATTAGCGCATTAGACCAATATGAGATCGTGGTGAGACAATGTTATATACCCGTGTTTAAAAAAAGAAGGGTCCACGGAAGAGCAATACTGTGTTATCCTGCTTTTATAGAAAAAGGAAAGTTTTTGCGAAATTATTTTGTGTGAGACTTGGAGGAATGACAAGCGTTATGCCTTTGATTAGGGCATATACAAATCTCCCATCTACTTTTGATGGATATCGATTATCAGAGCATTATTTTGTTATGGCAATTTACTGACAATCTAGAGGGTATTATAGTAATTGCATATATCATCATTAATATAGTGATA
>NC_051416.1:28643125-28643234 GCF_015228065.2 Penaeus monodon
TTGGCGTAGATTATAGCTAAATTATCGACTGTTAGATAAACACTAAGATAGACAGGAAGAGTAATTAACAGAATGATACAAAAAAGGTTCAGTGGGTAGATAAGCTAGA
>NC_051416.1:28643481-28643680 GCF_015228065.2 Penaeus monodon
ATGGATGGTTAGACAAGGAAAATCCTAGAAACAAGTAAACGGAGATATGAATAAACATAAAGATGGATAGACAGAGAGAAGGATAAAAAAATCGACAATTTCAATATGAAAAGCGGATAGACAAAATAATACACATATATAATTACACAGAGACTCAGTCGGACGCGGACAGAAATAAACAGACGTAAATGGATAGTTG
>NC_051416.1:28643838-28644031 GCF_015228065.2 Penaeus monodon
GTTAAGGACAGTTCTGGACGAGGATGGATGTCACTGCGTCACTCTATCCGTGAATCAATAATGACGCCTCTCACCTAGCTGTATTCAAGCTAACGGTTGTCCTCGACCTGTGCTATACGGAGCCCCACCCCCACTGTGGACAGGAGATGTGAGAAAATAGTGGCGTGTGGTCATATAGGGACATGCTGGGAAA
>NC_051416.1:28644089-28644653 GCF_015228065.2 Penaeus monodon
GGCGTGTGGGTAAGTGGGGGTAGAGATGGGGTATGTTGGCAAATAGGGGGCATGTGGGGAAGGATGTGAGTAAATGGGGGCATGTTGGGAAAAGGAGCGAGGGTAGAGAGACAATGGGCAGATAGGTGCATGTGTGGAGATAGAGAAAGGGTAGGTGGGCAAGTATAGGGTGGTAGGGTACAGAGGGGGGTATGTGGATAAGTGGGGAAGGGATGGAGTCTGTAGGCGAGAAGGGGAGGGGCATGTGGGCAAAAGGGGGGAGGGAGTAGGAAGATAAAGGACAAACTTGGGATAAAGGAAGGAGAAGTTAAAGGGAAGTAAGGAGAGAGAGGAGGTTAGTGAGAAAGGGGATATGTAGGCAAAGAAACGGTAGGAGGGAGGTAAAGAGGAGGAATGTAGACAATGGGGGAGAGGAAAGAGATGGTGACATGTTGACAAATACGAGGCGAAGGAGGGGTCTGTTAAAGGAGACAAGAGAGAGGACATGCGAGTAAAAAGGAATGAAAGGAGGGATGAAAAATGTGGCAAAAAGTAGGCGAGGAAAGAAAAGGGGGTATGTGGAAA
>NC_051416.1:28645016-28645177 GCF_015228065.2 Penaeus monodon
GCCATTGGAGGCACCAGAAGAGCTCTCATAGTGCAGGCTGACCTTTTCTGACACTGAATGTCTGCTCTGACATTCTTCTACGTAAGTGTGGTTGGGGCGAGTCGCGATGGCCTGCAGGGAAGGGGGTGGGGTGGGGCTGTTTACCTGGGCGTGGGCCGAGT
>NC_051416.1:28645431-28645676 GCF_015228065.2 Penaeus monodon
ATATGACGTTAATAGTCCTAATAAACGTATTTTATATAATAATCCTGTTCCACAGTAAATTACATGTTTACTCATACATATGAATTTGGTTACACTATATATGCATATTCACTACTTATTAATGATATATTTAAGTAAAAGCAAAAAATCATCGCATATATTAACAAATAACTATTTCTATCAGCATATTGTTATTTGAGCAATATAAATCTCGGTGACATAGTCAACAGAAAACATTCTAAGCT
>NC_051416.1:28646827-28646891 GCF_015228065.2 Penaeus monodon
TGGACAAGCTGCTGTCTACCAATTAAGAATTCAGTTAAGATACTTAAAATTTAGCACTAACACC
>NC_051416.1:28648092-28648267 GCF_015228065.2 Penaeus monodon
GGAAATAAACCCGTTGAAAGCACGGACGCAGGCCCACGAGCACGCACTCGCAGGCCGAAAATCACAAGCAAGCAAATTGATGTAAATGCTTTCGGTAAACAAGCAGTTTGTCATGAAAAGGTTGGTGAATATATGTGGTGATTTTTTTGCTTATTTGCATATGAACTGTCTGTGG
>NC_051416.1:28648406-28648643 GCF_015228065.2 Penaeus monodon
CGGTTTTTGATTAAAAAAAAAAAGCATATCTACTGATCATATTAAAAAAATCTTGATATTGTATTTTCATTTTGCCTTGGAAAAGATTTTTTTAAAAAATCAATCCCTAAAAATATCATGTACATATTTTTTTTTCTCTCTCTCTTTTTCCTTTTTCGGATCTGATCACTGACATATCGTTTTCATTTCACTGCTAACCTTGTTGACATTTAAAGGTGAGTGTTAACAGTGAATGAC
>NC_051416.1:28648744-28648876 GCF_015228065.2 Penaeus monodon
ACGTCTTCTAATTGCTCCGATTATTACAAACACTCTCTCTTTCTCCTTTTATATATAAACATGTATTTCGCAATCCCCTTCCTTCCTCTGTCTTTTCCCTCACTCCCTTCCATCCTAATTCCCATCCTGCAC
>NC_051416.1:28649260-28649500 GCF_015228065.2 Penaeus monodon
CGAACTTTCATATCCAGCAGAAGCGCCATCAAGAGATCTGAACGGAGAGTTTGATGGCAATGAAAGGGGGGAATTTCGCAGGGGAGTCGGCTTCGCGGCGCCAACTCACCTTCCGGAGGTGAGCGCTGGACACTTGGGGCCCGGGGAGTGAGCGATAGGGAGAGATTGCGGTACGGACGGCGTGTCAGAATGTTTCGTCTTCGTGTCTTCCATTATAACAAGTACGCGTATTGGATCTCC
>NC_051416.1:28649816-28649908 GCF_015228065.2 Penaeus monodon
AAAAACTGCATATATAACGGATTCGCAGCGTTCATGCCATATCACTGATACATCCACATTATTTCGTCAGCGGCATTTAGACCCCCCCCCCC
>NC_051416.1:28649936-28650027 GCF_015228065.2 Penaeus monodon
TCAGGAACGTGACCAGGAACGATTTTCACATATCATTCCGACATTTTCTCCGGTCGATTAGATCTCCTTTTCCTCCTTTTCGCTCCCCCGT
>NC_051416.1:28650232-28650454 GCF_015228065.2 Penaeus monodon
CACCTAAAAAAAAGTAGAATTGCAAAACATTTACCATTCCATCCTTTCAATACCACGATACCTAGCTACTGCAGTATACATAATTGCACACGCTGAGAGCACAATAGCAACTGATCAACGGGACATGCTATCATATCTGGCCATTGAGCGACGGACTCAAATGTTTGTACTTATTCTGATTTTATAGATGGAGTCCGCTTAGCGAACAGAAGGTTGGAAGGG
>NC_051416.1:28650851-28651400 GCF_015228065.2 Penaeus monodon
ACTCAAACCTGCGTTGTCGAGAGACTTTGTTGTTTCATCTCATCATCAACAATCTTTTTTTTTTTCTAGCAATGACCTTTTAGTTCAATTCCTTCGACGTCAATTTTTGTTTTTTCGAAATTGAAAACAATTCATTCGTCCGCTCTTGGAAATGAAGTAGAAAATAGGAAAATATTACTTCCTATTTTCTCGATCCAATATCTATCTATTTTTTTCAGTTCAGACGTATCACAACCTTCTCATAATCAAGAGATAGTCTTTCATATCAAAATGGTATACTTAGTGTTTTTGCAATTTAATAAAATACACAAAAAGAACGATTTTATCTATGCCAATTATTCCACGAATTCACACTATCGATTTCATAAAATATATAAATTCCTCATTCATAAATATCTAATTTCAAATAGCCCGCTTTATGGCATATTTATATTCACTCATAAAACATCATATCTTCTTTCCGTATTTTGGTATATTACACACATTTTTCTCATACTGGAAGAATGACCCTTGAGATTGGTCAGTAAAGGCACTTTTTTAGTTGGAAGA
>NC_051416.1:28652196-28652538 GCF_015228065.2 Penaeus monodon
AAGCGTGACCCCCTCATCCCTTACATCAACCGCACTGATCACCTGTCCATTTCAAGGCCTCGAAGTGAGCGAATGAAGTCCATTGAAACCCAAAGAGAAAACGTTAAATGACTTCGAGTACCAGTTGCTGAGAGAGCTTTGCCTTCTTGATCTTTGCAAGCCTTCGGGGTTTTGCAGTTCTACATATCTTCGGAATATTGGATAATTTTCTTAACTCAGTCTGAGCATCATAATTTTTTTTTGTAGTTCCTCCAATATTTTTGTTTTGCAACCTCTCTTATTCCATAACTTCTCGTAGGTTTGCAACTCCTCAGAGCTTTGCAATCCCTCATATTTTCATTT
>NC_051416.1:28653053-28653521 GCF_015228065.2 Penaeus monodon
ATGGCCCAGACAAAATGACCCTTTTCATTATTGTTCCTCCTCATTATCTATCTCATTATCTATCGACATTCCAAACACTCACCCATACACCTAATCACATCCAGACGCTTAACAAATATATATACATAAATTCCCCCCCCAGAAAATCTTATTTTTTATCGACTATCTTATCATCCTTCTTCCCCTCACGTTTTCCCTTAAAGATAAAAAAAATCTCCTCACTTTACATCAAAGAATCCTTTAAATAGACACAGATTATTTTTAGACCCGAAGTACACGCTCAATAGATCGTGTAAACAATACATCGCATGCTTTTCCCCCCGCGTAGCACTTACCCCTGTAAAAAAATATGTGAAAAACGCCCTCAGAGACTGTCGCTTTCAGAGGCGTGCGTGGGTGCGTGGGGAATCGAGTTGGCAGTGCGCGCGCGTGCATTAACTTGCGTGCGCTTGAAATATGGCTCGGGCT
>NC_051416.1:28655169-28655846 GCF_015228065.2 Penaeus monodon
CACCCCAGTCCAGCGCCATTCACCACCCCACGGATATCCGCCACGCAGAGTCTAAAACTTCTCGAAACTTATGGAAGAGACGGAGCAAGAAAAAAACCCACATCCCTGTAGCAACCTGAGCCGCGGGAAGCTGTGTTCTGTTACACTGCGCCGGAACCCCACAGAACAAATCATCCTTGGTGAACACAGAGAGATTACTTCCTTTCTGTGAATGGGGAGAAATTCCCCTCAACAGGTTACGCTCTTGCGGGGTTGAGATAATCCGCTTTTAACCCTCGTATTATAAAGAACAATAATATTCCAGGGGTTCTCCGTTCCGCCAGATATCTACGCCTTTAAGTTAACTCTACCTGTGTGCAATAAGGGCGAATCTCTTTACTGTTTCGGTCTCTACTCGCTGCTTTCCTCTCTGCCGGTTCTGGGAAGAGAGAGCGAGGAAAGGGGACTTGTAGATGTATTATGTGATGATTATACGACTCTCTTTCATCGTTCTGTTTTCCGCGAATACTTTCACTACGGGCGGTTTGTTGCATCGGGTCTAGAGAGGAGAATCTTTTGGCAGAACTGGCTGTTTAATAGATACAGATATAGATGTATAAAAAGATTGACAAACATACAAATACAAACAAGAACAAGGAAACACATTTGTAGATGCACAATCGCGCGCGCGCGCCGCG
>NC_051416.1:28655923-28656216 GCF_015228065.2 Penaeus monodon
AAACCCACATACACCCCCCCACGCACCCCCACCCCCCCAACGCTGAGAACGGATCGATGTAGGACGGAAACGCGGGTCTGTAGGATCACCCCCCCCCCCCCCCCGGCGCGTGGCAGCGAGGGCGCGCTGGCGGGACCCGGCAATCTACCTGGCAACCTGTTCATTCAGAGGCCGGACAACTTTCGCACGAAACGGCGCTAATGTTTGTACTTTTTTCATTTATAGTTTTGATTGCAGGTACACTGTGCGTACATATATGTGCATATAAGAACACCTACACGCACGCACACGCA
>NC_051416.1:28656264-28656523 GCF_015228065.2 Penaeus monodon
GTATCTATCCACATACACTCACACGACCTAGCCTACCCGTAATAACAACCATTCATTTAGCCCAGCGAATTAAAAAAAAAAACGCTCTCTTACAAACACAACGCACGTGCATTACAAGTGAGGTTCCCATGCACATCCGCGCTATATCTCTTCCTCTCGTGTCTGTGTGCATGTTAGACGGATGAATGGTGGGTGTGTTTGAGGAAGTTACAAGGAAGAGATGGCGTATCTTTGCGTGTACATAAATCTGTGCGTGTGT
>NC_051416.1:28656981-28657367 GCF_015228065.2 Penaeus monodon
TAATGAATCGCAGAGGTCATTATTGACCGCTTAAGCCCTACACGAACGGCAGTACTGTCCATTCTCCTCCCCACCCCCCCTCTCTCCCTCTCCTCCCCTATCTCCCACTCCCCCTCTCTCCCCCTCTCCTCCCCTATCTCCCCCCCACTCCTCCCCTCCCCCCCTTCATCCAATACCCCTCACTCCTCTTCCTTTCTCACTACCTCTCTTAATTCCCGTCTCCCCTCCCCCCCTCCTTCCCCCTTTTGTCCTCTGCATTCCCCTCTTTCTTCATTCTCTCTCCCTCCATCTCCCTATCTCCCCCATCCCTTCTCCTCCTTCCATCCTCTTCCTCCTCCGTTTCCGCTCTCCTCCCATTCTTTTTCTCATCTCTCCTCGGAATTGCG
>NC_051416.1:28657812-28657908 GCF_015228065.2 Penaeus monodon
CGACAAATAAAAGCTTGATGTTTATCACAAAAGACGCCAATTAATTCGCAAAGTGAATTGCTGGAATTTTCGCAATGCAATTCCCCCCCCCCCCCC
>NC_051416.1:28657937-28658108 GCF_015228065.2 Penaeus monodon
CAGATAGGTCTACATTTCATATTTCTTTTCCAGAATGAGTTTAAGGAAGAGAATATCCCCAATAGGCCTATGCCTTATCATATTTCTTCCTTAATGATTCTTTACAATTCATCATGTATTGATAATTTCGAAATCAGTTATCGAGTCTCATGATAGCAACATATTTCTAGA
>NC_051416.1:28658136-28658702 GCF_015228065.2 Penaeus monodon
TTGAATTTGATAATAACAAAGTAATTTTAATAAATAAATGACGATATAACGTATCAATTAAAACTTTCTTTGTGAAGTTGTGGCGAACGTAGAAGACGGTAAGGATGAGAATTGAGTAACTTCACAATGCACGCAACTGACCCACTTTTATACAGAAAAACTCCATTTATATTTTTCTACATTTGTCACAGTGTCATTATAAGGATTATTCAAATAACTGTTGAAATACAAAAAAAAAAATTTACCCTTAATGGCAAGATATAATCATGACGCAAATGAAACTATAATAAGACTGACGCGCAAATTGCAATTTCCAGAAATGAATATAAAAAAAATAAGTCGATGCAGTTAACCTGAGGACTCGCTAGATGCCACTCAGTTGAAAATCTAAAAAGAGGAGGCTTTGCACTCGCCTCAAAGATCACATTGCTCTTCTGCAACAAAAGAATGCATTCAACCTCCAGTGATAACCTTCGCATTTAACCTATTCTCGTGTGTCTCTAAGCGCCTGGCATTACCTGCAGCTGCAAGCAACAGGCCTTCGCCGGCACAGGGAGGAGGGGAGG
>NC_051416.1:28660360-28660463 GCF_015228065.2 Penaeus monodon
ATATGTGCAAGTCATTATGTGTGTGTGTGTTTTTTTATATAAACGGGGGGTGTGTGTTTTTTTTTTTTGGGGGGGGGTTGCTGCGGTGTGTGTGTGCGCCTGG
>NC_051416.1:28662577-28663203 GCF_015228065.2 Penaeus monodon
GTACAGTTTTGTCTCGCAGTATCTCTCTACACGCGGACATTCAGCGAGACAAGGAGACACAACCTGAATATACAACAATACCCAGAAATTATACAGTTTAGCAGATTATCCATAGAAGGAAACGAAATGTTTCTTCATTAGTTCATCAAGGTAGAATCACCAGCTCTACTTCATGAAAGCAGTCCTCACGAAGGTAACGGAATATGCATTAGTTGTTAGTATTCCAGAGGTAAGTAGTCAGTAGAGCGCACGAAAACAGGGTTCACAGTACGAAAGTCACCAGGTAGTAGACACTTACAAGAGAACCAGACAAAACGCAAATGATAAGGGTTTGAATATGAACGAAAGGTAACTTAGTTTGCGAGCGACACGGGCGATGCAAGACAATGTTAGTAAAGCCAGGAGGGATGGGAGATGGAAGACGGTGTCCCTCTTCGAAACGGGGATTGGGGACACTTCACCTCGGGGAAAAAGGGGCGAGCTAAGGTGGGGTTTCAGGGGCAGAACACTGGGGGGAAACTACTGCAGGAGAGACAGGTCCGTGGGTCTGACGCGGTTCAACGGGAAGGCGCGGCTCCTCACCACCAGCGGGCCGCCAGCACACTGAACAGCGCAACAGGTTGTCA
>NC_051416.1:28663916-28663984 GCF_015228065.2 Penaeus monodon
CTCAAAACCGGAAGGCCAGAATGCGAGTGACATTGGAGATCTTCATTGCTATAAAGAGCGAGTTACCT
>NC_051416.1:28665313-28665425 GCF_015228065.2 Penaeus monodon
TGGCCAGCGCGATATGGCCAGGGTCGCTGAACATGGGCCATATAGTAACCGCTATCTGCCTATACGACCTGTGGCCAAGAAGAAATATGGAGGATTTGACGCTGAGGAGGAC
>NC_051416.1:28667991-28668572 GCF_015228065.2 Penaeus monodon
ATGAATTTCATATTCCCCCGCCCAGCAAGGTCCATATATTGGCTGTATAAAACCACTTTAAGCCCCAAGGCTGCTCCTGATAAGTGGGGGAAGAGAGATAGGCGATGTACGAAGTCGAGAAGTTGACATGCACATGGCCGGACGTACATGTATAGGTGTGTACATACTGAACGTTCATATAGGGAGCTTTTCTAGGGATCAAGACTATAAAATTGTGAGAATCAAGACGTAACTGTCATAGTAACGGTAAATGTGGTATAATGTACATACTCTTGGCCTGGCCGTTATTTACCCCCTGTGACATATGGTGAAGATGGAATTATAGTTTCGACATGAGTACGATATAGTGATATTAACGAACCTTTTATAGAACACAATAAAAAGCCTTTCACAATACCCGGGCGACAGTGCGATGGTATAGTGGAAAAACGATATTGTATCTGTACTGTGAAGAAAAGAAAGACGATAGTGTGACGGTATTATTGTGAAAAGAAGGGTGATAGTCCACCGGTATTGTGGAAAAATGGAGAGCGATATTGTGGTAATTTTGTACAGAAAGAACACCGAAAGTTTGGTGGTAT
>NC_051416.1:28668635-28668858 GCF_015228065.2 Penaeus monodon
GAAAACATTATTGCACAGAAAAGAACAAGAAAATAATAACTCCCGCGAGAATCGTGAAGACGCTATCGTGCTGACCGCGGCTGACAGACACAATCAGTATAATGGCGGGGCATCACGGAAGTGCCGACCAGGCGACGAGTCCTGTTTGATCTCGTTTAATCACAGGAGCTTAATCCATTTAGATGTCACCTGCCCTCTCCTGTCGGCTGTGGGGGGAGGGGCA
>NC_051416.1:28668892-28669124 GCF_015228065.2 Penaeus monodon
GTCGGCTTTGGGGGGTGGGGGTGGGGTGGAGGCAAGTCCTCTTTTCCTATCGGTTTTGAGAGGGAGGGGGGCAAGCAGTCTCCACCGTCCCCCTCCCTCTTTCTGTCGGCCTTGGGGGTGTTGGGTAGGTCCCTCCTATCCCCTCTCCCCTTCCTCTGTCCTTTGGGGTAGAGTGGGGGGCAGGGGAAAGGTGGGTAAGAAGATAAGGGTGTACGGGCGGGGGTAGGGTATA
>NC_051416.1:28669206-28669448 GCF_015228065.2 Penaeus monodon
AATAAGGTTCAGGAAAGGGGATAGGGGTAGATAGAATATAAAGTAAGCAATGGAAAGTAGAATAAATAAAGGAGAAGATGGGGGAAGGGAATTGAAAAAATAAGGGAAACGGGTGGGAAAGGGAGAAAGGGGGAGATGGCAATGTGGAACCAGACATAAAGAGTATGGGAAAGAATGTCAAGATGGAGTAGGGGAGATATTATTTGAGAGGAAAATGAATAAGGATAGACGGGGCGAGGCGC
>NC_051416.1:28669538-28669699 GCF_015228065.2 Penaeus monodon
AGGGAAACGGGGTATTGCATAAGAGAGAATTAAGGGGAAAAAGAACTTCTTTGTTGGTGGAGGAAAAGGCCGGTTTTGTAAAGGACGGAAATATATTAAATCGAGTGCTACCTTTGTTGGTGCTTCTGTAACCACTACTGTTATTGCGGGTGTATTTTACC
>NC_051416.1:28670716-28670820 GCF_015228065.2 Penaeus monodon
TCCAGAGCAAATTAGAATTTTCAGCCTATGTTCATGTATACTCAACCATAAAATGGCAATTTCGCGCTGTCTGTGGGTGTTAATATAAACAGAGCTATTAATAA
>NC_051416.1:28671527-28671790 GCF_015228065.2 Penaeus monodon
TTAATTCCCTCGCCCGGTATACACAGCACGAGAGGTTAAGAGCCAGACCTTGTTACTAATGCACAGATAATCTAGCAAAACATCCCTTGAGTGAAGGACAAATACACTCTCCCTGAAACGAGCTTTGGATAATGATGCTGTCGATGGCGGAGATGAGGCTGTGGTGATGGCGTGGTGGCGGTGTGGTGAAGGAGAGAGAGGGCGTGTGGCTGAGTGCTTGCGTGGGAGAGGATGGTGTTGTGTGGTGGTGTTGTATGTCGCTG
>NC_051416.1:28671987-28672412 GCF_015228065.2 Penaeus monodon
GATCCACAAACATGTCCTTTCAAATTTGAATGAACCCTCAGCGCCGCCTTCAGGATCGTCACGTCTCGCTCTCCGACCTGCTGAACTGTGACGCAAGGTCTGGTCCCTCAGGTCCTTGCCCACTCATGGTCACGCGTCCGCCCTCCTCGCCTCCGGCCGAAGCACACGCAAAAGGCAAAAATCTCACGCCGCTGTGGTAAGCCAAGGGAAAGTAGGTCTATGAATTCGCGACGGCAGTGAAGGTAAGAGTAGGCCGATGCAATTAACCCTCTCGGCTCCGCCACGGCCAAAAATGGCCTTTTATCGCGCGTGCAAATCGGGGTAATAACTTCCGCTTCGCCATCACAACGGACATCTGTGCTGAGAGCTGTTGACACACGTTGCCATGGTAACCATCTGATGCAGGCCTGGTGGTGTCAGAGTGA
>NC_051416.1:28672877-28673106 GCF_015228065.2 Penaeus monodon
AGGAAGCGATGCTAAGGGGAGTCAGAGAGAAAGGCAAGGAAGAAGCAGAAAAAAAATGCTACTGCATTGACAGGGGGGAAATAAGAATGGGGTGTAAGAGGATGCATGATCAAAGGAGATGAGAGAAAGAAGCGACGAAAGCAAGCGAACACAAACAGAAGCGGCGACAACATTTCAGAGCAAGGCATGGAGCACACGACTGAGTATATCAAAATTAATTATGCATTTC
>NC_051416.1:28673737-28675260 GCF_015228065.2 Penaeus monodon
TTTCGAATTATTCGCCTGTTTTCAGCGGCTTCCAGATTCATCGTCGCAAAGAGAAGTCGGTGTAAGTGACACGTAAGAAATGAGAGTGAAGAAAGCAGTGAGAAATCGTCTTATATAAAGTGAAATGAATGCAGCAGTACTAGGGAAAAAGGGAAAAATCTGGAATTATTGCCTGTCTTTTACGGCTTCCAGCTTCATCGTCGATAACATTAATAATTTGCCTAAATACCACGTAAAAATGATGTCGTGCAAAGCAGTGATTAAATTTTTTCTAGTGAAGGCCAACGAAACAAGTGTTTAATAAAACTGAATCTTGCTCATTTACGAGCTGAATTAACGACGATAGCACAAGTTACAATATAGGGAAAAATGTACATCGAGTAAAGCCATGCGAATTTTTTCATAAAGGCCAACGAAAAGTATTTTATTACAAGACTAATTTGAAGGAAGTGACATTGTTACCCCAAAAGGTACAATTGGGAAGCAGTACTCTTTCCAGTAAAGGCGCGAATTATTCTAAGTACAAGGCGAAAGAAAGTACTACTTCTCCAAGTACAAGGCTGAAGGAAATACTCTTTCTCCAAGTACAAGGCTGAAGGAAATACTCTTTCTCCAAGTACAAGGAGGAAGGCAGTATTTTGTCTCCACGTACAAGGCTGAAGGAAGTACTCTTTCTCCAAGCACAAGTAGGAAGGCAGTACTCTTTCTTCAAGTACAAGGCTACTTACTTCCTCCAAATGCGAGGCTAGCTCAACGAATGCAATCTGAATTACGCCAAGGACAAAGGTGAATCTCTCTCCCCAAGTTCATATTGGCTGAACAACAAATCCTACCACCGAGAGGACAGAGAAACTTTGGCGAACTGTCCCCTCGCCCCGAATTTAAGTTGGGACAGACACCGCGGCTCGAACGTAAATTGGCACAGACGACCTGAGAACACAAAAGCTCCTTTGATCTCCCGCGGGTCTTTGGCAATCTTTTCTCTAGGTCCATGCAGATGAGATTACCGACTGGCGTTTATTGTGATTTTGTTTATGTCTGATTCTCTGTTTCACGAAGACATTCCATAAGAGATGCATGAGTTGAGAGCAAAAAGGTTCTTCTTGAGAGCTGGTGGTTGAATTACCGGTAAAGCCAAGGATCATGCGCTTATTTTATTATGAGGTGAAGCGGCCATGAGTAGGATCATCTGCGACAGAGTATGGTAGGAGGAAAGAACATCAAAAGCAGAAAGAGAAAGCGAATCCTACTGTATAAGTAGGATTCACACAATGCATCGAAACAGAATCGAAACCTATGGCGGGCGGAATAAAACGAAAGGGGGGATAGGGATAGAGAGGGTGATGGGAGGGGAGGACGAGGCAAAAGGGGGGTAGGGGAGCAGCTTCGAGAGGCAAATGAAGTGTTTGAAGCGCAGGTGGTAGTATACAGGGTATTAATTAGCAAATGGCTTCAGAGGTTCAAGGGGGAAAGAAGGAGCTCGGAGCTTCAGTCTACCGGCCGACTTTCCTCTGATTCGCGCA
>NC_051416.1:28675404-28675869 GCF_015228065.2 Penaeus monodon
GCACAACATACTTTTTGCTGATGTTTCTCCGTACGAACCATCACCCCGAAGCGAACATTAGAATTACTCGCATGCCTGCAACATTGCAAACATCACTTACCTTTCCATTGCTCCGGCTGACTCGGTGTCTTACTCGGCCGTGAAAATGTGCAGGGAGTGATATTGCTTACCTGTCGAAAAAAAGGGCAAATTAGGTCACTCTTGCTACCCAATATCACTATCACAAAATGATTATTAAATGGTTAAGATTGTGCTATTCAGACGTAATTGATTGAAATTCACGAGATAAACTGTGGATTATTAAGCTTTGTAGCCTATGTAATTCAGTTAATTATGAATAATTTAATCTAGTTTGCTGCCATGGAACCATTTGTAATGCCGATACGAAGTAGAATAAAGATTATCGTTTTTTTCTGGTTGAATGCTTTACTTGATACAAGAGTTTTGTTGTTTGTAAGACATACT
>NC_051416.1:28676091-28676339 GCF_015228065.2 Penaeus monodon
CGTATATGCCGGCGTAAAAATCCACACCTGAGGCCTAAAAATATCTCTCCAAAACCAGGTGTCGACTTCTACGCCGAACATAAAAAGTGAACCTTTACCACTGAGGAATAAACAAGCGAAACTGCCTGCCTTACACCCGTACACTACTTCCTATAACTCTCGCAGCCCACCTCATATATAGGACGGATCGGCTTGTACTCCGGCATAAACAGTATATATAAATTAAGCTTTGGAAATATATATCACGA
>NC_051416.1:28676523-28677256 GCF_015228065.2 Penaeus monodon
CATCTATATTTCCAGATCTTATTTTCAAATACATTTGCCTCATTATTTTCCCGATACCTCTTTTTGTTGGTCTTCAAACCTATTGCAGAAGACATCGAAAACAGTAAACGGAAACGATGCTAATCTTAATAAAATCAACATGAATAACTTGGGATACTAGTTCGTTATTCACACAATAGTGAATGAACTCTAGAGTTGCTAAGTGTCAATCTTATTTTTGAAAGACTGATAAGTTCCCTTTGAGCAACCACGTCATTCGAAAGTGATTGTTAGTTACAACCTCCTTTCAGCAAATGATTAATAAGCCAGCCATTGTTAACTAAAACAGTATTCGAAACTGTTTGTTGATGATATATTTCTTCTAGCAACTATAACTCCGTTCGGAAGTGGTTGTTACTGATAAGCACCCCTCAACGGCTACTTCATTAGCAAATGATTGTTAAGTGCTTGTTACTTATTATTTGAAAGTAATTGTAACTAATTATTATCCCTCAGCTATTACACCATTAGGAAATGATTGCTCGATAATTCATATAATTTGAAAGTGGTTTGAACTAATAGGCTTTTCTCAACAACTGCGCCATTAGGAATTGATTGCCAAGTGATTGTTACTTATAATTCCCTCTCCATCCAGACGCCTCAAGCCCAGCCCGCTTGTTTTGTCCACCGAAGACTTACTTCCGCTAAACGCGCACACAATTGACATCCCAAGGGCGTCCATAGGAAGAGCTGG
>NC_051416.1:28677405-28677780 GCF_015228065.2 Penaeus monodon
CCCAGCTCTTTCCTGCCTCCACCGGCCCGCAGAATCTTGTTTGCGGGCCTTTCGAAAGACCGCATGGGGCGCGCGTCTCTAAAGGCAGCATGGTTGGCCTTGACCTCGTATAACAACGGGCTATTCGCCTCTTTGTGCTCGCACTTCATCGCACTTTCTTCCCGCCTCAGCGTAGTGGGAAATGTGATATGGGGAAACTCATTCGATAACAGGAATTCAATTTATAGGGAAATTAAATCAACAAGTCTCAAGGTGGCGTCGGGATTGAAGAAAATGGACTTTATTCCCACCTGTCACATGCCATGGCCGAATGTTGCCATAACGGCGTCACAGGATGGGAGCTAAAGGGTGCGCGTCTCCGCCTCGACTTCGCGT
>NC_051416.1:28678039-28678329 GCF_015228065.2 Penaeus monodon
GCAACCACAAGGACACTCCTTCACCCACTGCAGGATCCAAGGTCCGTAAACACGTCTGGGGACCTTGGCTGGGACGCGACCTGGTTCCCGAAAGACGCAAAAGCCCAGAGTTGAGGATCTAAGGACGCTGCGTCGAAGGAGAAGGTCGGCGGTTCTCTCCCGGCTCGGGGGTCCTTACGGGGCCGCGGATGGGGGTGGAAGGAACACCTTGAGCGAAGGGAGGGCCAGCGGTTACGCCTCGGTCGCTTGGTTCTTTCGGGATTTGGTCTTTGCGTCGCTTGTTGCAACTC
>NC_051416.1:28678604-28679798 GCF_015228065.2 Penaeus monodon
GCAGACAAGGAAACCGGTATTCTTACTACGCGAAACGAAACGGCAGAGGATAAAGAGAAATACAATCTCGCAGACTGAAAAGCATGGCTTCCATATCAATTCCAGTGTCCAGAGGAACGCCTGGCAAGTGACGGGCGTGACGCAGCACCTGACGTCGCAGGCCTTTCGGCGATCCCACAGCCACTGCCAGACGGGCGCCCGGCTTGCCCCTCCCCGCCATCGCTTCTCATAGATCGCATTTCCACCTTCATGTACTCAGCTACTTTTGTCTATAGATAGAGGGGCGCCTCGGCTGTGTACTCTACCACCCCTGCCTACCTGCCAGAGGGCACACCTGCCGGCTTGCCTGCCAACCCCTGCTCGTAAGACCTTGAATCAATATCAGAGGATGCTGTTCGTTATTAAGATGATGGTTATTATATTGGGTGCTAATAATCTTAACACATGAAATAGGGAAGGCAGAGAAGATCTAGTCTGAACTCTTTTCGCGGCGCGTTTATATTCCGAAGAGCAATAGGTACTCATCGGCAACCGGTTAGCAGATGCAACAGTGCAATATCAATCATTAGCCGCCCACCCCCGTTCGCTGATGCACTCGCTCTCTTTTCCGCTCCCCGTCAAAGCCAGTCGAACCCGCACGCCCTGCCGCTCGCTTGGCCTGCATCTGAAATTCTTTCTCCCTTAACCCTCTCTTACCTAACCACCCCCACTTACCCTCCCGCCCTCATTTCCTGCCATGTTTATGGGGCTCTCACCCCACCCTCTCACGCCAGGCTACAGCGGCGGCCAGAAAAACGGTGAAAGACACGGGGAGAACAATACAAACTTTCTGTACAACTTGCAGGGCGTCTCTATCGCCATGGCAACCGCTCGTGCGAGTAAACCTCCAAGGCCAGATGTTTCTCCCTCCATGTTCACGTCCTCCCACGACCGCAAACATGACCGAACGCGATGCAGAATTTCCTTCAGTCTCCCCACATGACTTCTCCTCCGGCCACATGAGGCTTTTTCTTTGGCAACATAGGAGGCACTTTTGTTGTTCTTTTTGAAATCAAAACTCATCCTATGTATCGGAGTCTGCGTCATAAATGCGTTGCATCTTTTCTGCGTGTATATTTCACGTCGTCGCTTCGCAGCAACAGGTGTGAGTTATCATTGCAATGATGGCAATAAAAAATAACGAAAATGCAATAC
>NC_051416.1:28680485-28680774 GCF_015228065.2 Penaeus monodon
ATGCTTCCATGTTGGGGACACGCAGTGCTCTTATACTGATGATATACTATGAAATGTAGTATACAATACTTATCACTTATAACTCCTTTAAACACCTTGAACCTTAATCTAAGCATTCTTTGGAAGCTAATATCACCTTCCTCGTTACTGGCATTAGAACATGTTAAGGTTTGTAAATGAAACGCAGTGTATGTGTATATTCCTTGTGTCGATGCTGAAAGAGGGCATCAGTTATCCATTTCTCATGTTTATCTGAATTCCCAGAAGTATCTTTCACTATGTATCTTTT
>NC_051416.1:28680939-28681671 GCF_015228065.2 Penaeus monodon
GTTAGGATAATTAGGGCCGAAAACAAAATGGGCCAATATCAAACGAGTACATTTCGTTAAAAGGCATTTGAAACTCTAAGCCTCTAAGACATATTTCTCCTGTTTTACGTAGCGGAAAATATGCTTGATAGGCTTTGAACTTTAGTGCTCTGAAGATAATCATTGCAATAGAATATCCTATTGAATGATAAATTTAGACTTTTACTGTTGCTGACGTTTAAACCATCCTTCCTAATTCAGTTTATTATTTTTAAAAACCATTTTAGGCTTAAAAGAAAACTGACAAATAATGAATGTGATATTACAAACATATCACATTTTCCTCTTTCTGTAACTGACAAAGCTTTTATCTGCATAATGAAAATGTTATTCTATTTGTTATATAACAAGCCTGAGTACAGAAAAAATATTTTTTACGTATTATCATTTGCTGAATTTTAATAACTGAGCAAACTTTCGTGTCCAAATAAGATTGAGATTGCAATATAGAGACATGCCTCAACGTGCATTCATGAATAACAGAGCGAATTACAATAACAGTGATAATAATATTATTCAGCACTTGAATGCAAGATTGTCATTTCCTACAGTGGCTATGTGATTTATCAATGACTTTAGCTTTGGGATCAATGCCCTGGTGACATGGTCTTTTTAGCATTGGTAGATTTTTATTTTTATTTTGGTAGTAGGCTTATTTCAAAATTGGCATTATTTTATATTAGGCCTTTCTAG
>NC_051416.1:28682560-28682862 GCF_015228065.2 Penaeus monodon
GACTTTATACATATATGAACATACATCCATGCAAGTGGAACACCTTGCAAGCCTCACAGCAAATTAATTAATCCATAAAGAGAAAAAGATCCACCACCTAATGTCTATGTTTACTACGAAAAAGCGCATAATCTTAAGGTGGATGCAACAGAGCACATAAATACGGGAAACCTTGACTTGTAGATAATGTAACCATCAAGATATAAAAGACTGCGTGTAAATATGGAACGGCTATATTCTCACGTAAGATCGGGAACAGCTGTTTGTGTGCCTGTCATAAACGTCACTTGGTGTGGAGCGTT
>NC_051416.1:28683290-28683450 GCF_015228065.2 Penaeus monodon
GGCTGTACCCTTCCCTACTGCTTCCTAATGTCTTCGGTGATCTTTCTTAAAACTCATTCTTCGTCATCTATTATACTTACTGTACTTAGCGCTTCGACCTAACCTTACTCGCGAGGCCGGGCTTTCACTGTGGGAACAGAGTCAGAAGTCTATATACTTC
>NC_051416.1:28684724-28684939 GCF_015228065.2 Penaeus monodon
GAAAAACACAGATAGACTTCCTCGTAAAACAGGTTAAGGGAGAGACGACGTGGAGAAGGAACAGGGAAAAAGGAAAAACGCCCTTCTGTGCCCGGTCATAAGAGCGTTAAAGAAACCAGTGCAACATTCCAGTCGTTCAAACTCACTCGTGGGGATCTGTCATCTCCCTGGCACTCCGGAGCACACGCAAACGCACGCACCGAATGACGTGCACC
>NC_051416.1:28685259-28685350 GCF_015228065.2 Penaeus monodon
ATTTCCCCTTTATTTTTCTCTCCTCTTCTTTCTCATCCCATTCGCAAAAAAGAAGAAAAAGTAGAAAAGAAAACTACATTCATATTTTCAT
>NC_051416.1:28686379-28686544 GCF_015228065.2 Penaeus monodon
GCGATTAAGCCCAGCCTCCGTAGAAGGAAAAACGCAAACAAAGCTAACGATTCATCCGCGGGACAATTGTCAGCGGAGAGGCAACAGGTTACGTCAGGAGGCCGTCCATTTGACCCTCGGGACACGCCGTTCTCACCCTTATCGCTGACGACACGGTGCAGGCGA
>NC_051416.1:28687650-28687921 GCF_015228065.2 Penaeus monodon
CTTGGCATTATGTCAATATAAGGGCAACGGAGCACTTGGCGCCGCTCCAGCCCGCACCTGTCCGCCCCAAGTCAGAGCTCCAACGTTTACATTCGGTTAATTGATTTTACTGGTCTCGTTTGTTGACGTTTTTGCTCCGCGACGAATAATACGGCGAGCGAGCTTGAGGCCGCGGGTCCTGAGCGGATGAAGGCGCTTAATTCGCGGCGATTATCGGGCTTCTGCCCTTCATTTCTTTCCTTTCGTATTAATCTGTGTGTGTGTGTGTGCG
>NC_051416.1:28688281-28688715 GCF_015228065.2 Penaeus monodon
CTTAACGTTAAAAGGAGGCTGAAACGACGGCAAGGAGTGCAGTATGTACTATAAATGTTATATACTGTGGAGTTGATTCTTGTCTTGATAATTTCACCTTTTTGTCGCTCGTATAAGATGAGTCCTATTTCACAATATTTAGATGTCTACAACGATGAACCCCTGATCATTTTAGTGTGGTTGGAGGTCCCTAATCTATCGACAAAGTGGGCGTGTCCAAAATTTAACCACACCCCTATTTTATAGTTCATGGGAGACTTGGCGCGAAAAATAAGCAGTTTAAGCGGATAAGTTGGGTGCCTTAGTTTATCCAGATTTGTCTAAATAAAGTCTAAGTTTGAATCCACGCATAAGAACTAAATTTGCTGGCACAAAAATCCCCTTGATATAGATAAACAAACACGTACGCGACCACACACATACGCATGCACATG
>NC_051416.1:28688756-28688885 GCF_015228065.2 Penaeus monodon
GAAACACCTGCATGTGCATAATGGTAGAGGAAAGATGTGACTAATTTGTACACGACTATTACCTTCAAAGTCTTTGAATACTATAAAGAAAGTTTTCCTTGCTCCCTTGGATTTTTTTCTCTTTCTCAT
>NC_051416.1:28689069-28689569 GCF_015228065.2 Penaeus monodon
TATTTTTCCTATCGCAAAAAAAAAAGTATTTTCACTTCGAAATAGTGCCTCTCTTCAAATCGTCTCTCAGGAATCAGTGAGTAAAACAGTAATTCCTATTGTCAAATTTTCTTTATATCTATTCACTTCCTTCCCTTGTGGACTGAAGCATTAGATTTTCAAACTGTGTCACTGACATTTCTTTGCGGTGTCTACCTGTGTGTAAAATGTCTTTTTTCTCTCCATTTATCCTTGATGGACACATAAAGAGAAAGTATGTGGATTGTTGAGAAAGTTTTGTCAGTGATTACCTTTACAAAGTTGCACTGTCTCACTGTTAAAAATAATCTCGTTTTTGCAGTGTGGGGTGTTTCTTACCGGATAATACTGTAGTTCTCTTCATGATCACACCAACTGTAATGTACTGATATGCTGCTCTTTGCTGATATTTGGATTTTATAATGGTGAGGGGAGTTTATTGGCCCAAGAAATTATATATCTGAGGAGAAATCATCGATGCT
>NC_051416.1:28689599-28690214 GCF_015228065.2 Penaeus monodon
CATAACTACGTCATCAGTAAAACGAATATCTGCAATATATCCTTATATATAAGTCCTTAAGAATGCCATACTTAAATAGAAATAGAATATAGAGTATAATCCTCTATGTGAAATATATACACTTATCACCTCGAACGATCCTTGGGGGTACTTTTAGTAACCAGAGATATTGCGGAAAACATAATGCCTATAACTCAGCCCTTAAGAACCAGTTATAGTTATTTGTCAGCCGAAAACATGGGTTTACCACCAAATGAATGGCGCAGATATTAATTCTGTAAGGCAACGATAAATGTCAGACATCTTCAGTGAACAGGCATAATTGATATTTTCTATTTAAACTTGTGCCACGTACTCGTAGCTGTGTTTTGTCGACGAATAGCAAGGCATGCTATCAATTTAGTTCATCGGGCTTTCTGCCATACCAATATTGCGAAAATAACATTAACCTTTTCACTTAGTTTCCAAGTTGCTTGTGATATATAAGATCAGTCAAGATACAGAGAATGAACACTATATTGTGTTCTGTGGATCTCGGTGCTTGATTGTTTGGAATCTGACGCCAATAATGTTACACTCAGTTAAAATAGATTACTGATGGAACAAGGGTAATAA
>NC_051416.1:28690237-28690824 GCF_015228065.2 Penaeus monodon
ATAAAACTTTATTCTTTTGAAGCTGACGAAGGGTTAAAACAAAATATGAGCTAACGACAAAAAAAAAGAACAAAGGTAATATTATACATGGATCACACATGAATACTACCGATAAAAATATATCTAATAGGTCACTGACTTTTTGATTAACTGATAAACATACATGATGCTTAGATTTCATTAATCAATCAAAACACAAGTATGTGAACATATAGTATGCATCTGTCAATATAGTAAAATACAATATGCTCACAGAAAGCCGAATATATTTTTTGCGTGATTAAGTTAGAGAGGAGTGGGGGGGGGGGGGCTCAGGCCTATGATTAACCAATGGCCATACGATATACCAGGGTTGATTAAGGTCACACGTTAATGAAAATGAGCTACCTATACTAATTTCGTACCAGGTAATGATAACATGACGATCTTCAGAAATAATTTCTTTCATAGCTGTATCTTCTGGTACTTTTATAAGTAGTAGCAAGGGAAGGAAACCCGAGTAGGTTTTCCTGTTTATCTAACTTGTAGTATATACGTATTGTAGTGTTGGAAGGTAATGTACAGAACACATGCCAGGATTGCCATCT
>NC_051416.1:28691752-28691922 GCF_015228065.2 Penaeus monodon
TGCGTTGGACAGCCCGGTTTCGAAGTCATTTCCCGGTGTTTGGATTAGCGTGTTTTATGGATATTTTAATTGTGCCCGTTTTTTCCGAGGTTATCTTTGTCTTGTAAGGCACCTTTGCTATAAACATTCCTTCATACCATCTGTCATGTGACTTCCCGTTTGACGAATCT
>NC_051416.1:28692298-28692708 GCF_015228065.2 Penaeus monodon
TCCCTTCTCTCACTAACTCTCATTCTCTTATCCTCTTTCTCTTTCCCTCTTTCTCTCTCTCGTATTCTCATTATCCCCTTTTCTCATTAACTATCATTCTTTTATCCTCTTTCTCTTTCCCTCTTTCTCTCTCTCGTATTCTCATTATCCCCACTTCTCCCTTTCCTTCTATTTTTCTCTCCCTGTACTCTATTCTGTTCTCTATTCTATTCTTTCTTCACCCACATTCCTTCTCCCCCCCAAATTTTCGTTCAAAAACCTTTTGCACAAAAATTCATTAAAAATTTTATTATTATTTTTTACTTTCTAAATCTCCCAAATCGATGTGTATTTAACATTATTCTCTGCCAATAAAACTATTCTGATAGGATTTACGCTAATGTGGAGACATATATGGTATTTGATGTTAA
>NC_051416.1:28693039-28693158 GCF_015228065.2 Penaeus monodon
AGCTAAAAATCCCTAGCCGATATAGAAACCCTGTACTATAAACCCATTTAGAAAAAAAACATTTTATCAACGGCCAGGGGATTGGTATTTTAAAGTATTTTTTGGGAAAGGAGAGACAT
>NC_051416.1:28693199-28693299 GCF_015228065.2 Penaeus monodon
GGGGGAAAACCAATAAAAAACACCCCGCTTGGGGAAAGGGAAAAAAAACCAGGACAGAAAGATGGGAAAAGTTTTGGTAGATAGATAGAAAAAAATTTTA
>NC_051416.1:28693902-28694372 GCF_015228065.2 Penaeus monodon
TCGTGATAGCTGGTTGTTCCGAAGCATCGCCCGCCACCTGAAGGCCGATGACACAAAGGTACTCGATTGAAACAGCTACAAAATGCGGGCCCCCTTCGCCCCCGGCCCCCGCAGGGAAACCCACGCCCACAAAACCTCGGGGGGCCCCTTGCAAATTTTCCCGGCGACTCACGAATAAAGCAAAAACGCCCAAAAAATTTCAAACCGATAAAAGTCAAAAACCCCTTTGCGCTTCACGAATTCTGGGGTTTTTCTCACGAATCCCCGAATTCGAAACCTCCCGGCAAACACGCCCCCTTTTTCCCCAAAGAACTTCCTTTAAAAAAAAACGAACTTCTAACTTATCTCGAACCTCAAACACTTCAGTAACCCCATAACCTCACGAACTTTCGTTGAAACACGACACTCCCAGCGATTCCTCCGACATTTCACGAACGCCCAAACTCCTGCCCAAATTTCCCCCCCCCCCC
>NC_051416.1:28694509-28694617 GCF_015228065.2 Penaeus monodon
AAAAAAAAGGGGGGGGAAAAAAAAATAAAAAGGGGGGGGGGGGGGAAAAAAAAGGGAAAAGGGGGGGGGGGAAGTTGGGAAAAAAAAAGGGGGGAAAAAAAAAAAAAA
>NC_051416.1:28695653-28695769 GCF_015228065.2 Penaeus monodon
GGGGGGGGGGGGGGGCCCCCCCCCCAAAAAAAAAAAGAAGGGGGGGGAAAAAGGGGGGGAAGGGGGAAAAAGGGAAAAAAAGAAGGGGAAAAAAAGGAGAAAAAAGGGGGAAAAAG
>NC_051416.1:28696423-28696499 GCF_015228065.2 Penaeus monodon
AAAAAAAGAAAGGGAAAGGGGGGGGAGAAGGGGGGAAAAGAAAAAAAAAAAGGGGGGGGGGGAAAAATTTTTGGGG
>NC_051416.1:28696900-28697018 GCF_015228065.2 Penaeus monodon
GAAAAAAAAGGTTGGGGGGGGGAAAAAGGGGAAAGGGGGAAAAAAAAAAAAAATTTTTTTAAAACCCCCCCGGGGGGGGGGGGGGAAAAAAAGGGGAAAGGGGGGGGAAAAAAAAAAA
>NC_051416.1:28697047-28697136 GCF_015228065.2 Penaeus monodon
AAGGCAAGAAAAAAGGGGAAAAAAAAAAGGGGGGGGGAAAAGAAAAAAAGAGAAATTAAAGAAAAAGGGGAAAAAGGGGGGGGGGGGGG
>NC_051416.1:28697514-28697596 GCF_015228065.2 Penaeus monodon
GGGTTTGGGGGGGGGAAAAAAAGGAAAAAGGGGGGGGGGGAAAAAAAAAAAAAAGGGGGGGGGGGGGAAGAGAAAAGGGGGG
>NC_051416.1:28697656-28697799 GCF_015228065.2 Penaeus monodon
TTGGGGGGAAAAAAAAAAAGGGGGGGGAAAAAAAAAAGGGGGGAGAGAAAAAAGGGGGGGGAGAGGGGGAGGAAAAAAAAGGGGGGGGGGGAAAAAAAAAACCCCCGGGGGGGGGGGGGGAAAGGGGAAAAAAGGGGGGGGGG
>NC_051416.1:28697829-28697916 GCF_015228065.2 Penaeus monodon
GGGGGGAAAAAATTTTTTTAAAAAACCCCCAAAAAAAAAAAAATTAAAACCCCCCCAAAAAAAAACCCCCCAAAAAACCCCCTTTTT
>NC_051416.1:28697935-28698015 GCF_015228065.2 Penaeus monodon
CCAAATTTTTAAAAAAACCCCCCCCCAACCCCCCCAAAAAAAAAGGGGGGGGGAAAAGGGGGGAAAACCCGGGGGGTTTT
>NC_051416.1:28698173-28698309 GCF_015228065.2 Penaeus monodon
AAAGGGAGGGAAAAAGGGGAAAAAAGGGGGGGGGGGAAAAAACCCCCCCAAAAGGGGGGGGGGGGCCCCCGGGGGGGTTTTTTTTTTTTTTAAAAACCCCCCCCAAAAAATTCCCCCAAAAAACCCAAATTAAAAA
>NC_051416.1:28698380-28698446 GCF_015228065.2 Penaeus monodon
TTACCCCTTTTTTTCCCCCCCCAAAAAATTTTTTTTCCCCCTTTCCCCCCAAACCCCCTTTTTTTT
>NC_051416.1:28698505-28699104 GCF_015228065.2 Penaeus monodon
AAAACCCCTTTCCCCCCCCTTATGACTATGAAAACGGCAGTAATGTTCCCGGTTTGTGTCTATTTTTAGAACATTCCGTTTTTGGACTTCATCTCCCGGGGCGTGAGGCTGGGGCGAGGGAGGGAAAGCGGTGATCTGTGATGCCTCTGGCCGCCCTCGAGTGACGACGCCCGCGTGGGTGGATGGGCGGTGAGGTGGAGAGGCGGATGGAGGGGAAAGGGAGGGGAAAAGGGAGGGGGAGGAGGTGGGGGAGGTAGGTGGAGGGGAAGGGGAGGGGTAAAGGGAGGGGGAGGAGGTGGGGGAGGTAGGAGGAGGAGGTGAGGGGAGGAGGTAAGGGGAGGGGTAAAGGGAGGGGCAAAGGGAGGGGCAAAGGGAGGGGCAAAGGGAGGGGCAAAGGGAGGGGCAAAGGGAGGGGGAGTGGAAGTATATTGGGCGTGGCTGAGGCCTGGGGGGGGAGGGGGCGTTGGGAGGTATGAGAAGGACGTGTTTTCAAAGATTAAGATCCAATTCTAGTTAATTAATGAGTGGCGGTGTCACCTGATCCTGATCGTTGCAGCTTGCTTATAATCCCGTTAACACGCCCATCTCCCTCTCTTCCC
>NC_051416.1:28699147-28699360 GCF_015228065.2 Penaeus monodon
TCTCCAGCCTCTTTTCCTCTTGTCTCCATCCTTTATCTCCCTTTCCCTTTTATACTTTTCTTTCTCTCCTTCCTTTACCATCATTTTCCATTCCCTCCTTCCCTCCACATTCGTCTTTCCTTCCTTTCATCCTTTTTTCCCCTTTTCTTCTACACATTTCCCTCGTCTCGCTCTCCCTCTTTCTCTCCACTTTCCATTCTAGCTTTTACCTCT
>NC_051416.1:28699485-28699662 GCF_015228065.2 Penaeus monodon
TTTATCATACCTGCCCCTTTTCTCCTCTTTCCGTGTACATTTGGCAAGTGTCATGGAGTCAAGACTTTGCACAGCATCATCATCACTTAATGACCCTTCACCTGTTGTCGCCTTTCGAAAACATCCTCTCTTTATATTCCATTTTATAATCATTTTCATTCACTCTCTCCTTCTTTC
>NC_051416.1:28699952-28700087 GCF_015228065.2 Penaeus monodon
ATATTGTACCGCCTTCTCCCTTTAATCTCCCCTTAATCCCCATTCGGCAACCGCATGTCACCTCCCACCATCACTCCTCATCACACCTCATCGTCACCTGTCACCCACCTCCCCTCTCTCTCCTTGCCCCCCTCG
>NC_051416.1:28700264-28700341 GCF_015228065.2 Penaeus monodon
CCTGCCTTTCCAATCGCGAAAACTCATTTCGTCCTTCACCCAGCCTGAAAGACCACACACCAGCAACGCAATAGACT
>NC_051416.1:28700816-28700889 GCF_015228065.2 Penaeus monodon
GACAAAACAAGCATAGAGCGAGGGCGTAAGCACATGACCTACCATAACGCCCTTTTGTTCTCCTGCTTTACGG
>NC_051416.1:28700988-28701088 GCF_015228065.2 Penaeus monodon
TGCCCCGCTCTGCCATGAGAACAATGAATGGCCCAGACCGAAATACCTCATGAGTGGGGAACCATGCGCCTCGCACTCCAACCTGCAGACGCCCGTACGC
>NC_051416.1:28701275-28701485 GCF_015228065.2 Penaeus monodon
TGAACTAACCTACGCTCCAAGACCTTAGGCAATTTATAACGATATGTCGAAAGATACTAATTCTAATTTGAAAGATTCTAATGACGTTCTTGAGATATCGAATTTAATTTCGATGTTCATTTGATCATCGCCCTAACTTGGGCGGATAAATCGGAGGGATTAAGATTTTAAGACGTAAATGGGTTAAATGGGGGCGGAGATGCTGTGGTT
>NC_051416.1:28701772-28702045 GCF_015228065.2 Penaeus monodon
AGGTTTGGGGGGGGGAGAGTAATCCGGATGACATTAACTACATAAGCTTTTTTGTTTACTTGTTCGATCTGAAGCCTAATTTCAAGGAGTTGAACGGATTAGATGGAATGAAAATGGGAATGAGCGATTATTTAGCAAGATGCAAGAGATAGTGAGAGATATTTCTGGTCCCGTATACCCCGGGGGGAAACTTGGTGAAGAGGGTAGGGATATGTGCGGAGATGAGGAGACAAGATGCAAATATGCCTCTACTTACACACATATACACACATA
>NC_051416.1:28702141-28702713 GCF_015228065.2 Penaeus monodon
GGGGTACAAACACCGAAGTAAAGCAGAAATATTTTAAACAATTTTATATTCAAAAAGTTAACATAAAATCAATCAAAATAAAGTGAAAAGAAAAAAGAAAAACAAGAAAGGCGAGAAAAAAAAACGAGAAGAAACACATACGAAAAGAAAAAAAGAAAATAAATGGAGGCCAGGAACAAAGCAAACAGACCGAGGTTCATGAAGAAGTAAAGATCATTACAAAGGTAAACTGTCACAGTAACTTCTCTTTCTTCCATCCCGGATAAAATTTACAGCAAAAAGTTTTAATTGTGAGACAACTCCGAGGACTGTCCTGGCTTGCAACTCAAAAGCTTGCGTGTTTATGAAAGCTGCCTTGATTGCAAACATGCTACGGGGGAAATTGCTTGCTGACGGACAAGCTGCACGAAATTGACGCTGCAAAATTTTCGCGGAATTAATATCGTGAGTGCATTAAGAAATGAGTGTGCGATAGCGATGGCGATAATGTTTACGGTATTAATATCACTAAGTAACAAAAAACAGCAAAGGTGGCAGCAGCGGCACTGGAAAAAGGAACGATATCACCATAG
>NC_051416.1:28702750-28702879 GCF_015228065.2 Penaeus monodon
TGATAACAAGCAGCAACAGCAACAACGAAAATCACACTCCACATAAACTACCTCCCAGACACGTTGAGACAAGACAAAGAAATATAAACACCTCTGGGACAAACCGAAGAAAAAAAACAACCCCCCCCC
>NC_051416.1:28702980-28703173 GCF_015228065.2 Penaeus monodon
GACGAAAAGGACCTAGCGGAAGAATGATGAGGATAATGAAGAAGAATGACAGAGCGCACGTCGTCCCTCCGGAGCACGTACTGACAGCCAATCGCGGAGAGTAATCGGCGCCTCATCCGAAGCAGGAAAGATTTCGGTCGCCTCTCGGTGGCGACGAAGGCCGGAGGGAAGTCCTCTCGGAGGGTGTCCTCTT
>NC_051416.1:28703389-28703614 GCF_015228065.2 Penaeus monodon
GCCTCCCCCCCATCCAAACGACTAATCGCGCTTCTTCGAACTCGTGGCTGCCACTTCGCGACAACTTAATCGCGCCTTGAACTCGGCCGAGGGAAATAAATCCGGACCGAAACGGATCGCAGCAGATACGGGAACCCGAGAGGGCGGCTATTTTTCTGCTCGACGTCGGAGTAGCAGGGCGACTGAGGGAGGTGTGGCTGATCTAGGGAAAGATAGACTAGTGAG
>NC_051416.1:28704016-28704248 GCF_015228065.2 Penaeus monodon
CCCATAGACTTATACAAAAAAGCCACATGGAAGAAGACGAAAAAAAAAAAAATAGAGGATGCATGAGGAGAAGATTAAGTCTGCAGTGTCATAATCGGTCATGCCTGTGCACTGACACGTGAGCCGGCGGTAATGGGGGTCTATGAGAGTCCATGAAGGAGGGAACACACTCTTGACGGGAAGGTAAACGTTTCATCATCTCACATTTGAGATTATGACGTCAAATCTAAGA
>NC_051416.1:28704442-28704851 GCF_015228065.2 Penaeus monodon
AAAGAAATTAGAGCATACGATGTTTAGAAATAAGCAAACAATAACTGAATTCTGAAAGATTTTAACATTGAACGAAGAAATGACAAAAAAAGGCATAAAGGCGAATTCCGCAAGATTAAGACTCCTGCTTGACTAAGCTTTAAGCTTTGTCTGCAACAATGCTTGCTTTACGATACGCATAAATCAGAGGTTTTCTCTCGTCCCTTTGTTGCAACAGGATGATGGTTCAAGCAAGAAAAGGGCGGCGTTATCATGACCCTGAGATGCAAGTTGCAAGAAGTGTCAAGCAGTGATAAATTGCAGAGGCGAGGGAGGGAGAGGGAGAGAGTGCATAACGGACGGAGTGATGAAGAGACAACAGCACTTCAAAGGTGTCATGAAGGAATGAGTGCAGATCAAAAGCGGCTGA
>NC_051416.1:28704896-28704961 GCF_015228065.2 Penaeus monodon
ATAAGTATGGGGTAGGGAAATGTGTGTGTGTGGGGGGGAGGGTGAAGATACTTTCATGGATGAAC
>NC_051416.1:28705116-28705318 GCF_015228065.2 Penaeus monodon
GGCGTTTTAAGATGACATGAATGGAACAAAAGACAGACGAAAAATCCCTAATTAGAATAAGTCATTTTTCACCACAAAAAATCCTAAGATCTCGGGACCTCTCCCACGCGCCCGGCTTATTACTCATAAATACATCATGTGTACAACTGCCAAGATAAATCGCTGAGGACGAACGCTAAAAAGGTGACATGCTCATCTACTC
>NC_051416.1:28705377-28705477 GCF_015228065.2 Penaeus monodon
CAATCAGATGCGTGTAAGGTGAAGTGATGAGGCAGAGATAAAGGGAGGACACACACAGATAAACACATACACATGCATATGTACGCACACGCGGATAAAG
>NC_051416.1:28705537-28705608 GCF_015228065.2 Penaeus monodon
CTGTACACATTTCCGTGATAGATGTGGAGAACAAATAATTTTCGTACTAAATAACCTTGTATTGTGAATGA
>NC_051416.1:28705836-28706395 GCF_015228065.2 Penaeus monodon
GTAGAAAATTACCGCTCGGACCCGCCTGTTGCACAGTGCCATGGGCAAGTTCGCAGCCAATTTCATGCCGTCGCGCCTGTCAGGAGCCTCATAAAACATTTCTGGCTCGAAGTATTTTGCTTTCTGCCGCGATAAACACGACCCGCTGAACATAACAAGGCAATGATCTGTCTAGAATAAATCAATCCCCGGCGAAGGCATCACCTGAGACGGAGAGGAGGCGGGGGTAGGCAGTGCCACTAGGCCTAATTACCGTGGCACTGCCGGGCCGATGTGGGAGGCGCACAGGTAGGCGGAAAGGGTAGGTTGCGGGGGAGGGGGGGGGGGCAGAAGGGAAGGGGGAGAAGGTGGTGAGGGGGGTGGGGGAAGATAGTGGGTGTCGAGGCTATGCTAGTCGTTGTGGCTATATAGACGTTTTCCCATAAGCTGCCTAGTCCTGGTACCTCGCGCTGGGAACTCCTACATCTCGGGGCTCCCTTACTGCGCAAATGGGCGGTTTTTGGGTCGCTTCTCGTGGAAGGACTTACTTTGGGGTAATCTTATAATAAAGCCGTTTCCA
>NC_051416.1:28708378-28708948 GCF_015228065.2 Penaeus monodon
GTGCTTCTTAAGTTGCATTACCTTGAAAGAATACGGTCGTGCTATACACGAACACACTTCGCAAGCAAACGTTTTCGAACGTTTTTAGCATATTCAGAGAGAAACAAATAGCACAGCACGACATACCTGAGCCTCAACGAGTGTCCAACTAACAGACCTCCTATGATAGCTATTGACAATGACACCTGTTCAAAAGGTGATAACAAGATAATCAACTCTCTCTCATTCAACCTCCTATACTTCAGAGCCTCCCTTCAGTGTGTCCTTCTAGCACGCCTGTCAGCCAGCCTGTCATGCCGGTTCACGCATGCCTGCTTGACATGTTTATGTAAGCAGTCATCATTCTCTCCCCGGCGGGTCAAGGCCGTGAGTTATAGCGCGGGTTTAGTTCATTCGCGACGTATTAAGACGGGGCGTGAAGTCTACGATGAGTCAAAATTACCCTCTTTACATTAGCTTGATTAACGGGAGCAGAGGGATGGGAGAGATATCAGATGTACACGGCTTTGATGGAATGCCATAAACTCACATCCCACCAATGCATGGCTGGCCGCGAGCAGGTGCTGCTGA
>NC_051416.1:28709390-28709601 GCF_015228065.2 Penaeus monodon
ATAATCAGTGAAACAAAGAGAACGAAAATACGTGAGACTTAAAAACAGAAAGAAAATGAAGAATTTTAGAAGATACACATGAAAAAGAAAAACGATATGAAAAAAAGAAACGAAATAACCGGGGAATTTGTACAACTCACGACATCGAAACACAACATCGATGACACAGTTTACCATGGAACAAGATACTCTATGATAAAGACTGTTGAAA
>NC_051416.1:28710192-28710257 GCF_015228065.2 Penaeus monodon
CGGTGTTGTCTCCTTGTGTCTCTGTTTCTTTGTCTTTTTGTGTCACTCCCTCCTTCGGTTTGTTT
>NC_051416.1:28710556-28711614 GCF_015228065.2 Penaeus monodon
ACTTCCGTTCCTACATTCACTCTCGATTTTTATTTCCCATTTATTTTAATCCTCGTTTACCTCTTCCTTCAACTTGATTTCAGCAAATATGTTTCAGTTTATCATACATTTTCAATTTCTTTGCATTTGCCTGTTTTATCCTCTGTCATATCTCTTTCTCTTATTGATTCCAGAATTGCTTTGTATTCTGTTTTCTGACTTTCTTTAGTTTTTGTGTTTTTCTTTTTTTCTCTTTTATTTCTAGGGTTTCTTTTGTTTCCTGTTTTCTGATGTTTTTGTTTGTCACATTTTTCTTTTTATTTTCTCGTTTTCTTTTTTTTCTTTTTTTTGTGTTTTCTCTTTTTGTGGTGTTTTTGTTTCTGTTGTTTTCTACTGGTCTTTGGTTTTCTTATGCTATTTTTTCTGTTTTTCTGTATTTTGTTTTGTATCTATTTTTTTCTCTTCTCTTCTTATCAGTGGATCATCTATTTGTCTTCTGATTACCTTCTACGTTTCTTTCCTTTCCGTTTTATCTTCTATCTTTCTTTTCTCTCCCGATTGTCTTCTATTTCTCGTTTTTTCTTACTCTCTCTTTCTCTCTCGGCGTCTCTTTCGCTTTATCGGGAGCGAGAAGTTCCGTGTCGCTCCGTCGCCCGCGTGCCAGCCGGGTCTCGCCGCCTCCTTTACGTCAAGTGCATTCCTCGGGTGAGTTTTTCCGCGCGCATAAACATAGTGCATCATTTCCAGTTCGTTTCCCGCCTTAGTCGAGTCGTTCTTACGGGCGCGACTATATCTGGCACATGACCTAATTACTGCCTCGTGTATGTGCGCTCCTTTCCCTTTCTCTCCCCTCTTCCCCTCGCTTGCCCCCTCTTCCCCGCGCTTTCCCCTTTTCCCCTCGTTCCCTTCCCCTCTTCCTCCGCCCCCCTCCTCCCCGCCGTCCTCGCTCTCCAGCCGATCGCTTGTATCCCCGATGCCGGCGGCCGCGCCCTGTCAGCCGCGCTTCCTACATCGCTTCGCACTCTCGAGGCCGAGCCGCGTGACTTCCGAACGGACTGTGGGTCTGTTCTGTAAACAAA
>NC_051416.1:28711714-28711931 GCF_015228065.2 Penaeus monodon
CAAACACTAAAACAATCAACACACCGGCGATATTCATAACCCAACAGGAGTCTGTTAGGGACACACTCTGTATTTCAGTCAAACACAGGAAGCGATGGAGGCCCCATAATCACGTGACCCAGACAGTCTGTCTATAAGGAAAGGTCAGTTGTATTCGATGCATCTTTAATGAATTACTAGCATCATAGGTCACTTATACAACTAGTGACACACACAC
>NC_051416.1:28712920-28713236 GCF_015228065.2 Penaeus monodon
TTACACCTTGCAATGTAAGCTATCTGAGGCTAGGTCTGTCAAAAAAGCAACATCTGGAAATAATAAACAAAATTTGAAATCAGCCTTGCAAATAATCGCAACTCGTTCTCTTTATAACTCTTTCGGACTAAATCTGTCGCTCTTTAGTCGTCGAGCTCGTCTTAAAATGACTGTGGGCTGCTTCCGAAATTCAAATTAACGGAGATCTGCCAAGATCTGAAGGTATTTTGGGAAAAGGTGACGTAGGGTGAGGCCCTTTCCAATAGGAGCTTTCCAGTCCCGTGAGAAATTGCTACAAAGTGTCTGCTTTTAAGTG
>NC_051416.1:28713265-28713385 GCF_015228065.2 Penaeus monodon
ATGGTTGTTAAATGCCTCCTCGATTTGGTGATTTGTTAAGTGAATGGAACAGGTCGGTTTCTATGTTTGATGGCTACTAATTAATTTTTTTTCTAATTCACTTTCTTACTTTCCTTTCTT
>NC_051416.1:28713561-28713758 GCF_015228065.2 Penaeus monodon
TCAACGTACCCTCCTGTCATACGCTAAGCTCCCTGCCATGAATCACACGAGGACCAGCTGAAGACAATCAAGCAGATACGAAAAGTATAGTCGCTAAAGATGTGTCGCCATTCTCCTTAAAATACATTTGACAATCAGCTGTGGCAAGTTTGCGTGACTCATTCTTTTGTCATTCATCTTGTGTCACTCTGGTTTTC
>NC_051416.1:28714032-28714166 GCF_015228065.2 Penaeus monodon
TCAGTTTACCGGAGTTTCTAGTTAATGTCAGCCTCAGGTAGACTCTCTTCCTTGGCGCCGTCGGGCAGGTGATCGCGCGGCCCACCCCCTCGCCCTCTTTAGTCTCCCTCCCTACATGCAAGCAGCTAAGAGGG
>NC_051416.1:28714198-28714323 GCF_015228065.2 Penaeus monodon
GATATTCTCCCATTTCCTCTCCATGTCACTTATTTCCCTCAATTTTGTGGAGTTTTCTGTTAAGCATCGTATTGAATAGTATTTTTTTTTTTAAATTAAAAGTCATAGATGTAAGTGCGAAGTAA
>NC_051416.1:28714399-28716163 GCF_015228065.2 Penaeus monodon
CCTCATTACCCACATCTTTTTCTCCCTTTTCCTTACTACCCATCTTACCTTCCATCTCCCCTTCTTCTCCTCTTCACTCACCTCCCCTTCATCTACCCCCATTACCCACCTCTCCTTCTCCCTCTCTCCTCCTTCATCTCCCATTACATATTTCCCTCTCCCTTTACCTATCTCCCTTTCCCCATTTCCCCATTTCCCGTCTTCCCTTCTCTTTCTCCCCATTATCCATCTCTCCAACTCCCTCTTTCCCCATTATCTATCTCCCCTTGTCCTTCTTGTCATTATCCATCTCCCTTTCTCCCTCTCTCTATTACCCTTTCCTCTGTCTCCGTTATCCGTCTGTCATCCTCTCTCTCCCTATTTCCCATACCCCTTTTTCCCTCTCCCCATTACCCATTTCTTCTCCCTCTCCCCATTACCATCAACCCCTTTTCCATTTCCCAATTATCCATTTTCCTTTCTTCCTCACGTCATTACCCATCTCCCCTTCCTATTCTCCCCTTTATCCATCTCTCTCTCTCCTTCTCCCCATTACCCATCTCACCACTCTTTTCTCCCCCGATTCCTAGCTCCCCATCCTCTTCTCCCCCCATTATTCATCTTCCTTTCTTCGCTATATTCGATTCTCCCCATCACCTATTTCCCCTTCTCGTCCCATCACCCATTTCCCCTTCCCTCCCCATCACCCATCTCCTCCCCATCACCCATCTCCCATCTCCTCCCCATCACCCATCTCCTTCCCTCCATCACCCATCTCCCCATCTCCTCCACATCTCCCATTTCCCCTTCTCCTCCCCATCACCCATCTCCCCTCTCCTCCCCATCACCCATTCCTCCCCCCAACCATCTCCTCCTCCCCTATCACCCATCTCCCTTCCCTCCCATCACCCATCTCCCCTCTCCTCCCCATCACCCATTCTCCCATCTCCTCCCCCATCACACCACTCCCCTCCCCATCACCCATCTCCCCCCATCACCCATCTCCCCTTCCCTCCCCATCACCCATCTCCCCTTCTCCCATCACCCATCTCCCCTTCCCTCCCCATCACCCATCTCCCCTCTCCTCCCCATCACCCATCTCCCCTTCCCTCCCCATCACCCATCTCCCCTTCCCTCCCCATCACCCATCTCCCCTTTCCTCCCCATCACCCATCTCTCTTCTCCTCCCCATCACCCATCTCCCCTCTCCTCCCATACCCAGTTCCGTCCCTCCCCATCGCACCATTGCCGTGAACGTACGCATCGTATCCCATCTCCTTCCCTCCGCATGTCACCCAGTCTCCCTTCTCCCCATCACCCATCTCCCCTGTCCATCAAATAGTAGTTCCGAACCCCCCTCATCATCGGCGCCATCGTGAGTCAACGATTCCCTGCCTCTTGCTGATGATTCCCGAGTCGCCGATGTGCTCTCAAGTACCCGACCGCCGCCCTGATACCATACGTTTACGATACGGCAAAGCCTTCAGTACGCCCGGCATTGTTGTCTCAGTGCCATTAGGTCCGATCAGATCGCAATAGTATCATGTAGAGATCGCAATCTAGTTGATGCGTATGATCGGTTCTATGAGTTGCGATGAATGTCGCGAATGTGTCTTGTCTTGTTGTAAGGGAATTGTGTATGTGAACTGATAATTTCGCGTGTCGAATTCTGGGGATTTAGGGAATTTTTTTGTTGTGTCGATGATCCGTGCGAGTGGTGAGGCTGGTTATCAAGCCTGAGATGGAATCGATGAATAATGAGAGAAAGTGAAATAGAGAGGATGA
>NC_051416.1:28716483-28716954 GCF_015228065.2 Penaeus monodon
GAGGCGTAGGCCTATTCTCTCTGGCACTTAAATAGCTATAGTTCGTTAACGTGAGCAGCGGCAGTAAAGTGACTCAATTATCTATTATGAATAAACATAAACGGGCGTGACTATCTTATTTATACAGGCAATACCCATTAATATTTTTCTAACTTAATTAAATTTTTTTTTTCAGAAACAGATTTTTTTTTTTACCTCGACTCTATAATTTTACATTTCACTAGTTAGTGTTTATTCATGAACTAACACAGAATCTTTATATAGACTAGATGTATATTTCCAATAGTATTTTTCCACATTTTTATATAAAGCAATATCTAATTCTTCTTAAATCGTTCATTAATACAAAGAACGACAGTCTATGATTTTAATTCTGTTCTCCAAAAAGCCAAAATCTTTTTTCACATCATTTTTCAATTTTTTACATAACAAAATGAGATCCAGTAGACCACACAATGAACATTTAAAAAA
>NC_051416.1:28716981-28717118 GCF_015228065.2 Penaeus monodon
AAAAAAAAGCTGCAAAAGAACAGAGGATAGCGAGATGAGGTCACTGTATCTCATTTTGACGTGTTTTTCTCCTTCCCTCTTTTCCCTTTCTAGCCAGGCCCAGTAAGTGGTTTGATCGAGACTTCCTTGAGGAACCT
>NC_051416.1:28717143-28717462 GCF_015228065.2 Penaeus monodon
AGCTCCGCGCAGGGGCGTCTCAAGCCTCAGGGGGAAGAGAGAAAGGGAGAGATAAAGAGAGAGAAAGGGAGGAGTCCCCCTACAGGCCGTTCTACATGACCCTGGCCTGCTCTTCTGACCTGCACTCAGGCTCTCTTTCTCGAGACACGTGCATGTCGTCTGATTTTTTTCTTCTACCAATGCGTTTCTGAGTTATCTGTCTTCGTCTTTGCTTCTTTCTGAGGATGAACGCGAGGAGCTCAGTTCAAAATGCGTGATGTATTTGTTGATGAGGACGTCGCCAACACTGTATCCTGTATGCTAGTTTGTCTTTTCGCAT
>NC_051416.1:28718208-28718381 GCF_015228065.2 Penaeus monodon
CATACGAAAATTTTACTACACAACAAACTAGACTCACGGTTTGTTTATAAGAATAACACATAAACATCCACACAGCTGCTAGAGCGCGGTAACTATTTTCGAAAGTGATGAACTGTATAGTCATTTCCCGGCGCTAGGGGGAAAAGGGGAGGAGGGGAGCGGGGGTGGGGGGA
>NC_051416.1:28719132-28719335 GCF_015228065.2 Penaeus monodon
GGCCATGAGCGACCCTAAGTCATGGGTTGTATTTGTGCGCACGTGCTGGTTGGTTTAGTTGGCAGCTGAAGACTGACGGCGCGCGATGTGTTGGCATAGACATATAAACTAGTTCTCGTTAAAACTATTGGCGATGAGAGCCACGTGACTAAAAGCATTAAACATGTTCATACTTCATCTTCAAGACAGACAGTACAACGCAG
>NC_051416.1:28719613-28721466 GCF_015228065.2 Penaeus monodon
CTAGGGGGAATTTCGCCAGCCAACAGTAAGTCTTATTTACAAGAAAAAAAACTATATTCAGAGTGTATAGCATATAACCATACACAGAGACACCCATATATCAACACATATATTTACAGCACTACCTTGAAATTACCTATGACATTGTATTGTAGCGTACGGATTATGCAAATGAACCTAGTCGCTCCACATTCCTCAACGCTTTGTCTTATAATAATGTGTATCTTTTCTCTGTAACGTCGACCATTTCTCGTAGTACCTCCTTATCTGTGGTGTCATGTTTTTCTTGCTGTTTCAAATGTGGTAAATTTCAAGACCACCGTATTTGCATGGGTGACTTTCATTGCTGCGTCTCGTTTTTCACCTGATTTCCTGTTATTCTGTAGCTCATGTATGCTTCCTCTGAGAATGTCTTCTGATTAAGTAATGCTGTGCATTTCCATTCACATGTACTTTATGTGTCATATCAAATGTCGTTTTAGCATAGTGTATCCCTTGACGTCCCGTTTTCTAGTACACGTTTTCTTTGATAACCCGAATTTCTTCCATTCACTGCAAATGTTGGGTGATGTGGTAACTTGAACTTGCTTTTTGAAATGTACAACTGCAGTTCTGACCCGTGTGCAACGAACTGGATATCACTGCAACAACGGCTTCTTGAGTGTGGTTTTCAACAACACGATTTCTTTTACCAGCCTGTGTTTGATCCACGACTTTCCTCATATATCCTGCTTGTACCAACATCTCTGACCGGGAAGTAAATGATGCTAATTCTCAGAAATGCATTCATCATAAAATATCTGCCGACATCGTTACTTCCTGATCCACATTTGCCACAGAAATGCTTTTTCCTGCTTCAGCCAAGCAAGTGAAAGTGCTTCTGAGTTTATTTTTACTATTATTGAGCCCCAGTAATACGCTAAGTTTCATGTAGATGCTTACCCTTTTATTCACTCTAGATTATCCATCTTGTATGCTTCATTTTCATTCTTCGTGAATATATTTTGACCTACCTTGGCCACACAGTATTTTTTCCCTCCCTCGTGACCTCACATGCGCCCTTGCAAGCCCTATAATCATGTCATACATTAATAGCACCCTGCATGACCTTTATACTCCCCCAACCCCCTATTCTAAAATGACCCTAGGTTAGGTGATCCTCTTAATTTCCCTGATAATGCTGGAGTTTTATTTGCCATTACAGGAAGCCGATTTGGACGAAGAGAAGATGGGAAGTAAGTTATTTTATCATGGCTTGCTTTTGAACTTAATTATTTTATACGTAAATATATATTTAATTTCTCTCCTTAGTTTCTCTGCAGTCAGCGTCGTTGCCGTCTCTTATTTTCGTACTAACTTGCTCCTTTTGTTTGGTTTAGTCATGGCTGCTCCTTAATAACTCGATAAGGGAAATTGTTAACACGAAAAGGGGAGGGAGAGGGAGATAGGATAAGAGATAAGATATGAAATACTTAAATAAGATGGGAGAAGGGAAGGGATCTTATTAAGATTTTATATTTCCTCTCGTCTAAACAAGCTCTCTAAATCTGAATAAAAAAGATATAGAAAAAAAAAGTATATTACCCTGGTCAATGTGAGAGAACCAGCCACGTGAGACATAAGTGGTCGGCACGAATTGGGTGATTTACATAATTCCATTGCCTCGAGAGGAGTGCTCAAAACCTCAACCTAGAGTACGTGTTATAAACTGAATAGCTGAAGAAGAAGGAAAAAGAGAATATATTTCTTATAAAGGGAGGAAAATTATATCCCCTAAAAGAAAGAAAAATAAGAATCTATAACCTCCCAAAATAAATAGAAACAAATTATAGAATCTACCCCTCCTCGCCTAC
>NC_051416.1:28721504-28721868 GCF_015228065.2 Penaeus monodon
TTCAATAAGACAACATGAGTACACAACAGGAAGGGAGAGGAATAAACACTAAAACACTCCAGAGAGAGAGGGAGAGACAACAGAGCAAAGAAAGCGCCCACACGCCCCTCTTTGGACCGGCATCTAACACCCGCCGGAACACCAATATTGACGCTGGGTGCCATTCTCCTGCCGGGGGCTCTCCACACCTGCGGCCGCCATATAACACTTTTATTGGCGATTACTGCAGCAGGAACAGGGCGAGGCGGCAACTGACAGCCTTGCTCTACGTCCCCTTTCGCCTCGAGGATTGATCTGCGGAGAGCTGTTACTCCGGGATTAAATGGAAGAGGGTGCGGCGTGTGGGCGTTGCGTAGGTGTCGTA
>NC_051416.1:28721895-28721999 GCF_015228065.2 Penaeus monodon
AGATATCCTAGAGGCGTTATGTTTCTCTATAATTAATATTAGTTTTTGGTCAGATTACTTAAAGTTCTCGCGGGAGTAAAGGGAAAAGGAAATCTGATTGTAAG
>NC_051416.1:28722600-28723078 GCF_015228065.2 Penaeus monodon
GATAGATTATATATAAAAAAATAGGGCGCAGGTTGTAAACAGTGAAAAGCAATCGCCATTTTACGGTAAAGATGATCAAGGAAGTAGATAGATAGGTTACCGTAACAGATATGGAAGCCGTACAGAAAAAAATTATATTATTATTATTTTTCTTTACAAACAGTTTCAGTATATAATTTCTTTGATTTCCTATTATGTAATCTTTTGATTATTTACTGATTGACAACTTATCTTAAGTTACATCAAGTATGAAGCGTTATTATTTTTATCTGCTCAATTTCATCTAGTATTGCCAGAGACAGTTAATTTCCTCCATGCATTTATTCTGACAACTTAACATTACTTTTATTTCGTTTTTCTCTGTGGATAATTTCAAGCATCGCATTTATTTTCTATTCAGTGTTTTAATCAAAATTATACCAACACAACATAATTCTGTTCAGATACAGAGATGTGAATCTCAAATATCATAAAAGCT
>NC_051416.1:28723369-28723606 GCF_015228065.2 Penaeus monodon
CAGATACAACAATGCCACGAACTTCAAGTCTTGAACCCCCCCCCTTTCTAACCGACTTTCTCCCCTCCCCCCCCCCCTCAAGTGCTCCGCAAGGCCTTCGCGATGTTCGACAGCGGGAAGACCGGCAAGATCGAGAAGGAGAAGATTCGCACGATCCTCAATACTCTCGGGGCAAGCTACATCAACGAGGAACTTGAGGCTCTGCTCACCGAGAACGACGTCGACGGTAGGTGGACA
>NC_051416.1:28723976-28724078 GCF_015228065.2 Penaeus monodon
CGCAAGTCACGCCTCGCTCTAATTTCTGTTCGACATGCTATTTGTGCGGGGGATGCGCCCGGGGTAGGCTGCGCTCCATCAGGGAAACACACGGACTCAAAG
>NC_051416.1:28724486-28724753 GCF_015228065.2 Penaeus monodon
AAGAGGAAACACACTCTCTGTATTAAGTCCCCCTCCCCCCCCCCTTCAGACATTTCCCGAGCGGCCTTCCCACCGCTGTCTCCCATTTCCCGCGACAAAGGCCTTGCAAAAATCGAAATATACAAGCAATCTCTTCTTTGCAGGAACGGGGAAGTTGAATTTCGATTCCTTCGTGAGAGTCGTGGGCCACTTCCTTGAGGAGCAGGATGAAGAGGCGATGCAGAAGGAGTTGAAGGAAGCATTCCGTCTCTATGATAAGGAAGGTAA
>NC_051416.1:28724832-28724907 GCF_015228065.2 Penaeus monodon
ATGTGAATTGTGTTTTTTGGGGTTATTTGTTTTTTTTGTCTCGATAGATATGTAGATGATAGAGGGAGGAGGGTG
>NC_051416.1:28725149-28725419 GCF_015228065.2 Penaeus monodon
TTTTCCTTTGTGAAGGTACAGTGATCAAAGAAGAGAGAGAGAGAAGCAAAGATGAGCTGACAAACCTGACTGAAGCACGGTCACACGAGATAGTATGAAGGACCTTTATACGTAGTTGACTGTAGAAAAGATCAAAGGAGTTACTGGAGTCTTGTACTTTGAAGTTTGGAAGCGGTTCTAATTCAGTTTTATGAAGTGTATTTGTGTATGTGAGATAGACAAGTACGGAAGGAATAATAATCTCAGTGGGTTATATTAAGGAAAGGAAAC
>NC_051416.1:28725456-28725896 GCF_015228065.2 Penaeus monodon
CAATTTTGCCTACATGAATTACCTCCGTCAACGTATTTTTATTTATTATTTTATTCTTGGTCATCGGCTTCATCCAGGGACCAGCTTATATAATATTATATAAAGTCTTCATGGAGTATATGGTCTGAACACAAAATAAACCGGATTGAAATGAACTTGCCAGCGTATAGATTCAATAACTGTCAGTGAATGAACATTGAACATTTCATAATCCTACTTGTATATAAGACTTCAGTCCTGATGTCAACTTAATCTCATTAATTAATTCACTGATTAACGACGCAACACGCCATGTTTGTGATGAGAACCCACTTGAATGTAAATACTCTTCAAATAAGCCACATTCCATATGAGGTTTACTGCTATATGATCAGCCTATGTAATACCACGATACGCTTTCAACTGAATAGTAAACTTTCAATAACTAAAAATTCCTTTTC
>NC_051416.1:28726237-28726384 GCF_015228065.2 Penaeus monodon
TTGTTGAGTGCGCTGAATGAACAGGTCAGTGAAAGGGATGGATTTCCAGAGAATAATCTACATCTACCACTTGTCTCTTTTAATGTTCTGTCTTTCTGTTTTTCTATCTCAGCATCTCTTCCTACCTTTCCCATTTCTATATCTTTC
>NC_051416.1:28726675-28726825 GCF_015228065.2 Penaeus monodon
TCATTGTATGGTTCTAGGCGATTGACGGACTTTGTAATTTCATATAACATGTGTTTAATAATTTTCAGCGCCGATTTTACAAAAAAAAGGTAAGTGCAGAGCAAATTTCATTTCAAGCTCAAATAAGGGAGCTACATGATAACAATGGTT
>NC_051416.1:28726854-28728111 GCF_015228065.2 Penaeus monodon
AAAAATCGGATCGTGTGTGTAATGGTCCTTTGAACATTTTATATTTTATATTTTTTAATGTCTAGTACCAGGCCTCAGTCTTACGGGTATTTAAACGATCAAATAAATACGTATAAAAATGTGATAGAGCTTTCCTGATTAGCATATGCAATGAACGTGGTAGTGACACGCCACTTCGACATCCATTAACTTTAATGTCACTGTAATGTCGAATATACAATATATACGTTTTATTCTTCATCTCAAAAACAGAATAAAACGGATAAGTAGTTCACATACTCATTTAGAATTTCGATAACCGACCCCTTCGGAGTATCGGAAGCGAAGAGAGAAAAGAATTCCGGGTTGCAAGGAGATCAAACAGCCTGTCATTCTAGCCATCAGAGGATGAAAAGCCGTCTCTCTATTGACGTGTGAGGTTTTATATCTGCAAACCTCTCCAGCGTGTGGGTTGAGAGGCTTGCGAGCATGCAGGTGAGGTAGGAATGTCGGCCGCCTTGTGATCAATATGACCCTCATTTTCTGTACCTCCTCGCCCGCGATCACTTATGGGACACCTTCATAAAAAACGGGAAATTTCTCGACACATAAAGCGTGGGAAGTTTAGGTGAAACTGTTCTTACGGAAGTCGTGGCGGCAGATTTAGTGTTTTTTTAATGTGTTACTTAACGACGTAGGATGGAATTAGTGGAATTTATTGATATTAAGAATAGAGAAAAATATGAAAATAGAGAAAAATATTCCAATAGATCGGACACACTTAAGAACTAAAACAAAAGAAGCACTTAAGAATCCGAAAACCATTCAACGTTAACAAGCACAACGTAGTCAGCGCGCCTGCGCGTCGGCGAATCTCGCATCCAGTCCACCCGCCTCAATTACCGCAAATGCAGCCTGCGAGGGACGTTGAGAATGCCTCGCAGAACGGTGCTCTTGGGGGCAATGAAAGAGGGAAGGAGGTGAGGCGTCACATTGCCCTCGTTGCTGCCTTCCGCTACTGTAATTGCCTGTTATCTCTTGACGTACGGCACTGTTTGTCTCGCGCTCTCGTCCTGCTTTCGCCCGCCGGCCCTTCCTCCCCTCTCCCGCTCTCTTTCATTTCCGTGACTCTTTTCTACGCGGTTTCCAGCTGGTCTCGATCTTCTCGGTGATGCTTTATTCCCTCCTTCTCTTTCGGCTCCTGTCTCTTTTTCTAATATTCCACCTTTCTCTCAATTCTCCTTCTCCCTTTCAGTTTCCCCTCTCTTCCTTGGCGTC
>NC_051416.1:28728154-28728227 GCF_015228065.2 Penaeus monodon
AACCGATCTGTTTCTTTCTCCATCTTCATTCTACTCTTCCTTCTCTCTCCCTTTCCGTCTGTCTGTCTGGGTT
>NC_051416.1:28728387-28729543 GCF_015228065.2 Penaeus monodon
AGACAGCGCACTGAACGAGTTGCTGAATCTGGGGCGTTTACGTTTTCTATGAATGAATTTTGCCGAGTCCCCCCTCCCAGGCAGCCTCTCCATTTGGCGGTCGTTGCCGATATGTTCCTGCAGGTCGTGGGAGATTTTTGTGCGATCATGAACCCTCCTCATCCACTCAGACCGCGGTCAGTGCAGGCTCTGATGGCCCTTCATTTCGCGACGAATCGGGATTTGTAGGATGGGTGGAGGATGTATATATATATTTTTACAGCATGTTTATAAGGAGTCGAGTACACTTATTCCCTTGAAGGTTGGAGTCTGTCCTCACCTGTCACTTCTCGAAGAAATCTCTTCGCTGTATTTAGACCGCCAAACCTCGAACTCAGTACTCTTCAAACTACTCAATATCCTTACGAATCTACTCATCACCCTTATAAAACTACGCAATATCCTTAAAAGAACTACGCAGTAACTTTAAAAACTACTTAACATCCTTGGAAAATTACTCCGCATCCTTAAAAACTACTTAAAGGTACTCATTACACTTACGGAATCTCTTAATGCACTTAAAAACTACTCAATACTCCTAAAGATTACTCAACACCCTTAAAAACTACTCGACACCTTTTAAAAACTACTCAATACCCTTCCGAAACCCACTCAACACCCTTAGCGTCCATTCGGCATCAATTCCCTCTCCTCCGTGTTTGCTTACGGGCGCCTCCCTTTCATCGCTAAGAAGCTCTCCCGCGCCGTGTCCACAGCCGCCGGAGGAATCTCATGAAAGCCAAATAGTCTTGGATTCTGTGTGAGGACGTCGGCGAAGTCTCTTACTGCGGCGAGATTGATCTGACGTCGATTTCCTACGAGGCTGCAGCGTCCTCGTTCGCCTTTTTGTGTAGCTTCACCGGGAGATCTTGCCGCGTTTCCTTTATTTTACTGAGGAGTTTTTTTTTTATACTTATGAACATATATACTTTAATAATCATTAAGCCATGGGGGGGCGGGTCGCGCGTAGATCGTGTGAGTGAATATTTTGAATTCTTTTATGCTTTCAAAATGATTCCATTCGATAAAAAATATGTATTCTCGATTTTAGGTAATATGTGGCAGAAATATCCTAAAAACATCCAAATTATATTTTAAAGCAATCGGATCCCTTTAG
>NC_051416.1:28729561-28729711 GCF_015228065.2 Penaeus monodon
CGGAGGGGAGGATTAAAGCGATCGAATTCCTTCTAAGCCAAAGCTGCCGACGCTCCTGAACTCTCTGAACGAATTTTTTTGTTTTGTTTTGTTTTTGAGTCATTTTTTCATTAACAAGGATATACAACTTTTCTTTGAGCTGATGGGATT
>NC_051416.1:28729743-28730336 GCF_015228065.2 Penaeus monodon
CGACATCGGCCCTGTCTCATCATCGCAAAATCCATTTGCGACGAACAAGAATCCCCGACTTTAGTTCAAATTCATTCCTTTCATATATCACAAAACCCTGACAATATTCCCTTGAATGATAAGCACAGGGAAACACACACTCACACACATTTTCCTTTTCATTATTCCCTCTTTTAACCACTATTTTTTTTCTCCGTCAGGTAACGGATTCATCCCGACGGCGGCGCTGAAGGAGATCCTGGGGGCGCTGGACGACAAGCTGACCTCCGCTGACCTGGACAACATCGTAGACGAGATTGACGAGGACGGGTCAGGCACCGTCGACTTCGATGGTGGGTTCTGAGGTGGGGAAGGGGGTTGGGGAGGGGGGTTGGGGAGGGGGGTTGGGGAGGGGGTTGGGGAGGGGGGTTGGGGTGGGGGATGAGGGTTGGGGGTTAGGTGGGGATGGAAGGGGGATGGAGGTTGGGAGGGGGGTTGGGTGGGGGTAGGGGTTAGGGGGTAAGGAGGATAAGTAAATTGTGGAAGGGGGTGGGGGTTCCGGGGGGGAAGGGGTGGGGGTTAGGAGAGGGGGTGGTGGGATGGAGGGGTAAACT
>NC_051416.1:28730552-28730690 GCF_015228065.2 Penaeus monodon
GACACATCTCTTTCAGCGGTTTAGGCCCCGTGGCCGGTATCTTTAGAACTCCCTTTCCGCTCGGTTGGTATCTGTCGCGGTACCTCTACGATAGCAATATTTCACAACTTATCTGTTCAACTAGACGGAACTTCTGAC
>NC_051416.1:28730738-28731177 GCF_015228065.2 Penaeus monodon
TCCTTCTCAGTCTTCAAAACGAACGTAACTTTTGACCGAGGAGCCATCGGATTATGGCGGCACTGAGTCGAGAGGGAGCAGAAATCTAATTTTTCGCCCCCGCGGTTAAATGCCATTATCTTGCTTACCGCGACATCCTTAATCAGATCCCGCGAGATACCTGCCAAGATATGCCGTCCGCATCAGCAACCGGAACTCGAGATAACTACAAAGAAGCCACAGGGTCCAGGATAACAACAAAGAAAGCCCAGGATGAGGGAAAAAGATAAAACTTCTTGTGCAGGAAACAGACAAGGCTTTTCGGCGGTCAAGGTCACAGCATAGAAATGTCGTGCGCGAGACGACAGCGAAACCACGAGCGAAAAGTTTGTGTCGTTCACGGAGAGAGTGATGTGAAGCGCGGGTCAGGCCATCTTTGAAACTCGGCAGATTTTGAAAA
>NC_051416.1:28731270-28732100 GCF_015228065.2 Penaeus monodon
ACATTGGTACATCGTCGACGTGTTAATGAGCGACAAATGAAAAACGACTAATGTTCAATATCGTGTTAACACTAAATTGCCTCTATGCTTCATGACAGATTACGGGAAATAATCTTTCTTTTCATAATTTTGCCTCTGGTTGTTAGTTTCTTCAACCAAGAAAACTAACAGTTTATATCATGAAAACTGATAAAAGTTAAAAATTTACGTCAGTGATAGAAAAGTCGACTCAGCTGTTCAGGCTACTTAATGGAGGGTTAACTTTTAGAAGAAAATCTAGACCTAGCAAATGGATAGGTATTGTTTGATAAAAGTCTACGGGTTTAGCTCGAAAGATTTCACTTACAAATAGTTCTTCGCTTTATGACGAAGACAACACACCATGGAATTAAGCAATATATCATGTATTTAGGAAAGTGGAAATGTTTGAGTGAAAACATGAATTATATCTCTTTGTTGCCTTTCCTATTCATCTTTAACGCTCCCATATTCTTGGCCATAAATCACTCACATGCAGTAAATATGGCAGACATAAGGCCCTTGAACTGAAAAGCGTGAATATAATAAATCATGTCCGTTTCTTCCTCCTTCCCAGAGTTCATGGAGATGATGACCGGCGACTAAGCCAACAGCTGCTGCCATCTAGCGTCGAATCGGCTAAGCTCTGCCCCGGCTCTGCTCGGCCTGCCTTCCGCACGCTGCTACACGATTCGCGCCTCTCACCTAAGCGCCATTATCTATGTATACTTTTTCACTTCGCCCATTTTACATTCTTTACAAGCCAAATATTGTAAATCGTTGTTCGCAGTTTTTTTTCTTATTTTCTGCAA
>NC_051416.1:28732138-28733489 GCF_015228065.2 Penaeus monodon
TTTGGCAAGCTCTGTCACAAGGCTTGTTTATCAGTTCCATTAAACACGTAATAATAATACCGTATGTGATCGGATACATTATCTGAGCTACGCGACAAGAAGCTTATCTATTAATCATTCACCAGACACATAAACGCGAACCAACAGACAAGAAATCCATCAGAGATCATAAGAATTATGGACCAAAATGGCCATCAACGAAGACCTGTCACCTGCATATTATCTTTACAGCAGAACCTTGGAGAGAATACTGGAATATATAAAGGATAATAAAGAAGAGAATTATCCGGATGAGAGTTTTCCGTGAACCCTCCCCCCCCATCCCCCCGCTTGCTGATTCACCCTTGTCCCATCACGACCTCTGCATCAGGGATACCAACCTCCCCGCTGCTCTCGGAGGTCATGTCCTTAGCGAGATGCAGCTGATGCACAAGGCTTTGGTTAACTTCGTGTTGGTATGCCTGGCACTCCCACGAGACTCGGTGGAGATTAACAGACACAACATCCTGATGTTTACGATGACGACACCTTCAGAGTAATAACGACACTTGATTCCTCTCTCGACACCAACTGACGCTGTCGTAAGATACGTGATTGCTCTGTACAACGAACTCTGCTAACCTCTAACACATCGGAAGTTTGTGCAATTTATACGTTCGTGTACAAAAATAATCCCGTAAGAACCTAAGACATCTATACACAACCACCCAATTACACAGTACTTATGACAAAAGAAACAGCTGTTCACTTCACAAGACGCACCGAAACACAACCCGTAACCGACTCGACAAGACAGTCAAAACAAAAGAGGGACAAGAAGCGCAAACTGACCAGAAGTACCAACGCTTCCGCCGCCACGAGCCACATGGGACCATCGAGGACAACAGTGTTTACTCTCTGCGTGTGTGTGAATTCATTCATATTTTTTAAATCTTTTATCTTTTTGTAGAGGGGAGAGAAGGGGAACCACTCGTAAATACGTCCGATTGTCTATTTTTTACTTTCACTTAAGGAAGCATAAGTTCGTCTTATACTTTGCATTTTATTAACTAACTGTGGTTCATTATTCTTTACGTTAGCGGAGGTGACAATCCAAAGGACACCTCTAGGCCATGTCACTGCACGCGCCATCTTCCGCAGGAGATTCTGTCATTTTTTTCCGCCATTGGAGAAATAAACTGCCATTTACGTTTTGGTTTTCGTAGCCTCTCCAACGTCTGTGTCTATGTTTTCTTCTATATGTAGAAATCTATTGTTTTTTTATGATCTGTTGCAAGCGTATGTCACTACTGGTTTCTCTTCTAGTTACATGTTGCTATTGTTTTTTAACGACAATTCCCAAAGTATCTTG
>NC_051416.1:28733533-28733755 GCF_015228065.2 Penaeus monodon
CGGCAACGCATGGTTATATGAGGAAGGAACAAAATTCAAAAAAAGGTCTAATTTCCTGATTCTTCTCCAGTGTATTCGGAAAGTTTCGATAATACCTCAAATTACTTGGAAGCAATCAAATACTTTTTAATTGTCGGCTCTTAATTACTTGAACCAATACATCGATTCTCTCAAGCGGAAATTAACACCGAGGTTGGAAAAATCCAATGAAAAGGTTCATGA
>NC_051416.1:28734318-28734546 GCF_015228065.2 Penaeus monodon
CATCATTCCAACACGAAAAACATTAACTCAGTGAAGACAAAGCTAGTTCCTTTAACAAGGAACTGTGCTCTTCAGATGATAAAGTTGTTCCGCCCGTCTCTGTGTAACGTGATAGGCAATAGTTTTTAAGACGGACAGCAAAGCATTAATCATATCTTCACGTACCTTGGCCGCGGGGAGAGGATGTCTGCAGGGAAGATATCTGTAAAAAACTTACCTTATACACTC
>NC_051416.1:28734571-28734662 GCF_015228065.2 Penaeus monodon
AGCTGGAAAGAGCATGGGAGTTAATCAAGAAGATCACTTATCTCTAAGGAGGAAAATCTACAAAGGTTTACGTCATTGGAGTTTACACAAG
>NC_051416.1:28735083-28735553 GCF_015228065.2 Penaeus monodon
AATCTGCTATGGCAAAAAAACTTCGAAAAGGGTGAACTCGCTAAGTCCAGGCTGCTACGGCTTCTATGACACGACGTCAGAGGGCACAAACTACACCATCTATGTTCTCTCGTGTGACTTTCAAAAAAAAAATGCACACAGGGTCGTTCAAATCACCGGATCACTATGGCAGAGAAATCGTTTAGGGGGAAACCTATCAACGGTTATGAATCTATTTTAATGTAAGTCTGTGCTAGAAAACTTGGACTAAGATACACTTCTATTATAAAATGAGAAGAAAAAATAAAATGAAAAAGAAGTACAAACTATCGCCTGGCGCCCCATGATGCAATCTTCATACAAAAATTGGAATAAAAAAGATGGATTCTAAGAGACATTAAATCGTCCGCTAGAATGGACAAGCATTGCACTTCTGGGTTACGAAAAAACATGTTTTCTAAACGGCAAGACTCAGACTACTAGTCTATAGA
>NC_051416.1:28735580-28735725 GCF_015228065.2 Penaeus monodon
GGCCAAGGGCATGCCCAGCGCACGTACCGAGCGGCCACCCCGATGTGCGTTTGTTTGTTTTATGTCGGATCAAGGGCGGGGCTGGCCTGCAAGCAGAGAAAGTGGGAATGGATATGAGCATCTGCGGAAAGTCGGCCGGGGATGG
>NC_051416.1:28736194-28736520 GCF_015228065.2 Penaeus monodon
GGTTTTTAAAAGTGTGTGCGTTTGTGGTTAAGTGAACCAAAAACATAGATGAGTGTGGTAGAAAAAAATACAATATATCGAAAACGATCCAAGAACATAACTGATGATACAAGTGTAAATGAAATGACAATAAATGATAAATAAACTTATATTTGTGTCTCAACCGAATTTAATTCCGTTCCCCTGATGAAACAGGCATCATCTAACCGAAATAATTAGCCATACATGAATTCTGGAAAAAAATAAAATATTCATGTTACCATTTAACTTTTTCCAATTATTTGTGATTTTTTTTAGTTCACATCAAATTTCACATAAAATAAAAT
>NC_051416.1:28736754-28737035 GCF_015228065.2 Penaeus monodon
AGGCGCATCACTATGCATATAATTCCATAATGCTTTAATGGCTTCATTTGCACCCGTACAGAAGCCCCGAAAGATTTTTACTCCTGAATTCCGTGTCTCTATTTGCATCTACACGTGTTTATGCTCAGTAGTGCAAATCTCACGATAATGATAGTGAAGGTAGCTTGGTAAAATAATCACAGCTATATAGACTTACGTTTACAGAATTACAGGTAGCCACATCCACACACACATGTGGAGTCTTTTCTATGAAAGATGGATACGGTGGTATGACTCAAACG
>NC_051416.1:28737180-28737584 GCF_015228065.2 Penaeus monodon
GAGATAACGAAACGTGGCGAGGATGTGAAGCTGATCCCTCACTTCGTAGATTCAAGATAAAACTTCATAGCCAGAAATTAACACGAGCAGAAGAAACACGTATCTCTACGCCCACGATTTACGAGAGTACATTTAAGTTCCACTGACGGAAGAAAGTACACCTGTATCTACGGTTCGTTTACAGAAGAAAGTACATTTGCGTCTACGAGATGTTTAGTTTGACTTGATACTGATACCATTTCAACTTTGGGTCGTCGTGAGTTCCTCCTGTGATAGAAAATAAACAAGGGAACAAAGTGTACATTCTGGAAGAAGTTTCTGGACGTTTACAGTGATACGACTTACTCTTGCAGCGCCTACTTGGGTGGAAACGTACAACTGAAAGTGTGACTGGCTTCTGCAGG
>NC_051416.1:28738022-28738574 GCF_015228065.2 Penaeus monodon
TAGCCATGTCCATGTACGAACATTAAATGTATGAACATTAAATTGCCGACATATAACATATGACCCAAAATATCCATTTTGCTTATATCATCAGGAAACATTTGATATTCATTTATCTTTTAATGTAAAACAAATGCTATCATGAAAGTTTGAAGGATATGGAGTTCAATCACAATGAGGCTATTTTATCCCTGAAATCCAAATGGCAGAGTTAATGTTACACACAAACATTGTTTCTAAAGAGAAGTTACGTCATGTCGAGTTCTCATTCTACATCAATGAAAACAATTCAAATGATTCATCATTCATCATTCCATCCTGTTCAACCTAAATTGACCTGACAACTTTATCACCATCATTTTAGACTAATATTTGGGTTTAAGACTGCAGTGGGTTAAGGGTAGCGTTCGTGTAATCTCCCTTCTCGCACGTTCAAACACACGGTTTACATACGTATCAATCACACATAAATGAATGGGTGTATTTCATACCGGAACGAGGCGAAGGGTAGTGGGAAAAGAGGGCGGAAAAGCAATATAGGAGCGTAACGGG
>NC_051416.1:28738715-28738876 GCF_015228065.2 Penaeus monodon
GTATGGGAGTAGCTTGAGGGAGGAAGAGAAACGGGGATATACAAGAGAAACACAACATATAACGTAACGGGCAGCCGACGCGACCAACGTTTCACGCTGCCGTCGAGAAAGGCAGCCCTGACCGCCTCGACGCTGGTCCGGGGAAGCAAAGCGAAGCCAAC
>NC_051416.1:28739143-28739270 GCF_015228065.2 Penaeus monodon
CCCTACACATGTGCGTGTGGATAAGGCTGTAATATGCTGGGGCCGATGTCTCTGCGGCGCGGGTGGCAAGGCCGGCAGCTAATAGCGTTCGGTAATTGGCGACGAAGCTAAAGTTTGTGAAGGACGA
>NC_051416.1:28739323-28739636 GCF_015228065.2 Penaeus monodon
TGGGTGGGGGAGGTTATTGCATGCAGTTGCCAAGCGGATTGCAAATGCTGTTCGGGACTCATCTCATGCACTCTGACGTGGTATATCAAAAACTAACGCATATTTCGGTCCGTCGGAATCACATAAACGCATTTAATGTATAGACTATCACTAATAATGATTAAGTCTTGAACTCTTTCAGTGCAGTTATCCAAAGACCTTTAACATTGAACATGCTTCGCTGCCTCCTTCCACAGCAGACCAATAATGAATGCTACAAGTTCGCTAATGAATAAACTAAAAGCAGTAAACATCACAGAGAGTTCAGTTGTTC
>NC_051416.1:28739667-28739816 GCF_015228065.2 Penaeus monodon
CGCAGGAATACACACTGGCATATAGATACGCGATGTATATGTTTGTCTTTCTACTCTTACAGTAGTCTTCCTCTTTATCTATAGGCTGTGTGTATTTTTTTTTTTTGCGTTGTTCACCAAAGTTTCTACCGTCTCTTTCTCTCTCATTC
>NC_051416.1:28740372-28740971 GCF_015228065.2 Penaeus monodon
ACCTCATACATGGTAAATAAACCTGAAACGTGCGGAGGGCTCAGGGAGGACGGCAGGACCGGGCGACACAGCGTCACATCCCGGCCGGAAATAGGAGTTACCGAGACCCTGAGCAGTGGCAGCCATGACCAAGTGCACAGGAGTGTGTTTTCTCTTGAGTATTTTATTACGAGCGTAGGAAAGTCCTTTTTTTTCGTTTCCTGAAGGGGCGGTAGTGTAGCTGCGGGAGATAGGATGGGAGAGAGTGTATTGATGCGCGAGTGGCACTGATGTACAAGCATTTCTATTTTATGGCCTCGTAACGGTGACTGGCCAAAGGATTTCGGCCGTGAAGGTTATGTAATGCGAGTTTTGGTGGTTGTAAACTTGGTGTGAGTTGTAGAGGATGAAAGTATTATGTTGGTATCACTGATTTGGGCGGCGGTGTTGGTAAAACTATAAATGAGGGAATTAAATAGCAGTGATGTGACAATTCATGTTGGTAGTATTGGAATAAGCAAATAGCCAGCTTTAGTAACACTGGTTGAATAGCTGCCGTATTATACTGAAATACAGCTAATGGTCAGGGAGAATTGATCTAAAATAAAGGTAGTCCTGTT
>NC_051416.1:28741035-28741288 GCF_015228065.2 Penaeus monodon
CGAAAAACGAAGAAAGATGAGAAAAGACAAGGAAGAGAAAATGTAATTGCTTAAAACAGATTATTTCCTACCACTGACAGAAAAGATGATGCTGTTAATAATAATCAGAAGCTGTACTACTATCACTGAGACTCAGTTGATATTTGGCTGCACAAATAGCTTTTGCAATAATAGTATCATCAGTAAGAAAGGCATTGTTGGTATCACTGATAGGAAAGTTCATACAGGTGTCACTGATAAGAAGATTGATGAT
>NC_051416.1:28741496-28742376 GCF_015228065.2 Penaeus monodon
CAAACAGACAGCCGTCATGGCAGTTTAAGTACCAAGCGCCAATAACAAACGCGAGCCAGCGACAACCCAAGTATCAAAGGTGATGGGCGTTGTTGAATGGTCGTAGAAAATATCATTAGGCCTACAACTTCTCGTCTGCTTGAAGTTATTCCTTTAGGAGAACGAGGCTTATAACTGTCCGATAGGCTGGGTGTGTTCCAGAACAGCCGGTAGGCCTATGATTACTCAGGCACTAGGATTCCACCACGCTGGGTAAGCCTATCGAGGCTGACCACGAAATCAGTTCACAAGAGCGCTCAACACAGCCAGCGAGCTTTGTGTGGGATAAGCTGAGGTGATTCGCCCTGGGCTGACGAACGGCGCTGTGAATGGGGGTTGGCTGCCTTAGTAAGGAGATTTAGATGGGGAGGTTGGAGTGGTGAAGACTCCAAACAGCCTCTATCGTTTTCCTTTATTAGCTTCTAATTAATCTGATATTTGTGATGGTTTTCCTATACCTTACATTCCAATATGGGAATTAAAGACTCTGTGGACATACACGCTTACTAAGGGAATAAGCCGATTTATGGCCATATATACTTAGAAAGGCAATCAACATCTCTTTGGCCAATCATGCTGTTCTATGCACATATACAGCGTGAATTAATTCATGTCTATACAAAACCCAAACCCAGAAAACATAGAACGGCAATCAGTTACTATATAGCAATTCACACCTAAAGTGGAATGTAACCAATCTATAGCCATGCACAGCTAGAACGATAATCAGCTACTGTATGGCCATATGTACTAGGACGTGAATCAATATAAGGCTATGTGAACTAGAACGAGGACTAATCCTTCTGTTGCCATGTACTTTAATCCCATTACAACTAGCTTA
>NC_051416.1:28742834-28744095 GCF_015228065.2 Penaeus monodon
CACAGCCTCTCCTTCCACGACATTCCCGACGCTGGCTCAGCACCCTCACGTCCCTCGCCTCCAGGTGTAGGGGCCATTAAGGTGGGCGAGAGCGAACCAGCTGCCAGCCACCCTTGCCAATTAACCCTCGCCAGCTGTGAGAAGCTGTCAGAGTATGGCGCCAGATGGCCTCGAGTTATCCGGCTCTTGGTAAACTTTACAGCCACTCGCTCGGCTGCACTCGGCGAGGAGGGAAACAGGGCAAAAAAAGGAGTGGAAGAAATTCTTTGTGGACGGAAGGGAGTGGAGTGAACTTGAGGTTTCCTGCGTGGAAGACCCGTCACTAAACAGTAATGAACGGCATAATAAGGTAAAGGAAAGAGGAAAATAGGGCAAGAGAGACGAGACAACGAGGATGGAAAGTGGATCAACACCCTGGATACTGTGCGAAGTGTAACCAGTGTATTGGGAATCGCAGGAAGTGCAACAAGGGCATAACAAAAGACACTGGGAAATATAACCAAGGAAATTACAGGAAGTATTGGAAAGGGCGAAAAGAGTACCTAGGCTGTTGGAATCCGTGCAAAAAATTACCTAGGATATTTAGATAATAGGGAAGAGTGCCCAAGGACTTTAAAAATCACAGAAAACATACATAGGAAATCACGAGAAACCGAACTACACCACGGAAAATTCCCAAAAGGGTCTATAACCATCCCAATGAAAATTACAACAGAGGGAAACCATCCGAGTGCTGTAAATCGGTGGAGAAACACTCACAAGGAGTCCAGGGCCGCGTGAACTATGGATGGGGTCCAGGGTGACGTTTAGGGTAACGTTTAAGTTGACGCTCAGGGTGACGTTTAAGGTACCGCTTAGGGTGACGTTTAAGGTACCGCTCAGGGTGACGTTTAAGGTACCGCTCAGGGTGACGTTTAAGGTACCGCTCAGGGTGACCTTTGGTGTGACGCTCAGGGTGATTCTTAGGGTGACGCAAAGGAAGGAGGACGCTTGGGGGACGCTCAGGGTGACGCTCAGAATGATGCTCAGGAAGCCCTGAAGGTGATGCTCAGGATAACGCTCAGGTTGAGTCTTAGGATGAGGCTCAGGATAACGGTTATGGTGACGCTCAGGGTGACAGGAAGGATGCGGATCTTGGACACAATAACGGGCCTGAGATTTCGAGCTCCATCCTGCAGCTTTAAGGACGCGCGGCGGAGAGGGCGCTGGGGGGGGGGAGTCCTTGGTGGCGGATCCAGAGGAGTGATAGTCATTCATATTG
>NC_051416.1:28745000-28745508 GCF_015228065.2 Penaeus monodon
CATCACTCATGTTAGCAGAGACAAAGATAATCTTGTACTGTTCGCATCTAGAATGAATACTGTAACGTGATAATGTAGAAATCTTTTCTCGCGACATAAGATTGATGGAGCTTTTACTATACCGATATAAGCATATGCGTTGTAGTGCTGCAGATCTTCGTACATCATAACTTATATTATTGTTATTAAGACTAGTTTGGTATAATCGTATTTCTGATTGTGATCATCATTATAATCACTGATATCAATATCATCATTATTACATTTATCACCTTTTATATTTCAATCTTATATATTTCTTCTGCCATTTCTGGATTGTTTTCTGTTTTTGTTTCTATCAATTAATCCTTTTCGCAGTTTTATCAATTCCACGAATATTTTATCCTCTCATTTCCTCTGCGCTCAAAATGTCATGAATCGCCTCAGATTTCTCTTCCTTTACTTTTTTTTCTAATCAAGTCTCATTTTCAGATATTAAATCGAAGCGCTAGAATGACACCCTTGCACC
>NC_051416.1:28745697-28746293 GCF_015228065.2 Penaeus monodon
TCATTCTCTTTTATATTTTTATTAACAGGCTAGCTTCTTATTCCATTAAATCAGTTTATGGTCAATAACTCTCACGGTGGATAAGTATACAAAGACACTATTGTATGCATTTGGTTAAGATAAAGTAGGTATGATAAAGACAGAATGATAGGTCATGACGTTTCGATCATCCTTTGAATCCTCTTCAGACAAACATGAAACCAATAAAAAGAAAGAAAGAAAAACGTTTCTGACCCGTTTAAAGAGGAATTCTTGAATTGAAACGTCATGGTATTATCATTTGAGTTGTGTTTCACTATAACCATAACTCTCATTGCCTCAACAATAAGCTACAGTTAAATCATCTCTTTACTGGAGAAAACTTCACAATATAATTCTCGCTATTTCAAAATCACACTACAGAGAAATTACCTCCTTACTGAACGTAACATAACTCTCGCTTGAGCATGTAATTATAAGGTCATCACGGTCAAGTACATTATTTTTGCTGCCTCACAGTATTCTACAGTAAAGTCATCCACTATAATACATGGCTTAACTCTCACCATCTCAACATCATATTACAATAAGTTCATCCACAGCGGGTGCATAACTAC
>NC_051416.1:28746382-28746478 GCF_015228065.2 Penaeus monodon
GACCGCTGGTGCCCTAGGGAAGCCAGCGACGTAATCTCTCTCTCTCTCTTTCACAAAAGAATGCTGAGGAACGAACCACTATCTACCTCTCTCAGA
>NC_051416.1:28746512-28746687 GCF_015228065.2 Penaeus monodon
CGGAAGGAAAAAATCTATATCGTTAGAGATTTATACGGGATGCCAAGCGTATACCCGGTCACATCAGGTTAGGTCAAGCTTAAAGCGTTTTTTTATACCATTTGGTAATTGGGGGAAAGCTGTGCTCTCTGTAGCCATGACAGGTTGTAGAATAGCCCTTACGTGGGTCCAGGCA
>NC_051416.1:28748341-28748968 GCF_015228065.2 Penaeus monodon
TACAGAGAAAGTATATTTTCTGCTTTCCTTTCCTCTCCACTTTATCCGAAACGCAGTACATACATTTATAAATCTTTTTGAATTTGTGTGGGTACTTTTACTGTACAACTTGACAAATGACTTATTGTTAATCCGATTATCTCTGATGTTGCAACTATATGTCCTTCACCACTGCAATCAATGTTGCAATTTTTATACAGAATTTCCTTAATTAACTAATTTCCCGTTTTTTTCTCGGGGGGGGGGGGGGGTTTAACTATATTTACTTATTTAATTTTTCTTTTTTTGTTTTATCTTTACGTTATTATTTTTTTTCTCTCCTCTTCATTATTTCGTATGTTCTTTATCTATCTTTCTCTATTTTCCTTTCCTCTCTTCGTGATTCTCCATTTTCCTCCCTTTATTTCATCCCTTTTCTTCCCATTGATATTCTTTGCCATTCTCTGCCGTTATTTTATTATCATGTATACTTTTCTACCCCATTCGTACTCTTTTCCTGTGGTTTCTTCTTCATATTTTTACGTATTCCTTGTCTCCCCATACTTCGTTTATTGTTGCTTTCTATCTACAGTTTGTCTGTCTGTATCATGTATCTCGAATATGAGTAGGAGCTTATACTTGTGTTTC
>NC_051416.1:28749488-28749662 GCF_015228065.2 Penaeus monodon
TCACCAACGATACCCACGTGTAGACTCGACCCCCCCGCTTTTAGTCTACTGCGAAAAGTACATCACGCAGGTTAGCTTACTTTTTGTCCTCGCGGCGTAAAGCTCTTAAACTCTCGAGGTTTATAAAGAAAAAACCCGGACGAGGGTTAGAGGGTCAAAGGGTTTTTGATTCCT
>NC_051416.1:28749706-28750183 GCF_015228065.2 Penaeus monodon
GAATACTTTGTTGACGGGGATGAGAGTTATGTATATATATTTTTTGTGGTATATTTTATTCTGATTTTTTTTGTTTTTTGCACGTGTTCTTTCATTATTTTAGTTTTAGTTTAGAAAATTATTCTCTGGTGTTTAAAAATATCAAACAAGCAAATGAAAACAAACAAAAACAAGAGAAAACAATCGTAAAAAAAAAACAAGTCATCATCGTAAAAAAGATAAACAAATCAGCAAAGCAAAAACAAACAAAACCGAATAAAAACAAACAAACCACCATAAAAAAAGACAGAAAAAAATCTCCTCTTCCATTCTTGTCCAGCAATTTTGTCTCTTTTGTCTCAAAAGGATCGCGTCTTGACTCCGAGGACGCGAGCGGACTCCTGCGGCGCACGAAGACTCCCCTCTTGGGTCCACTCGCTCGTCGGGGGGACGGGGGGGGGGGAAAGGGGGAGGACTCGCGGGGGCTGGGCGAAGGTG
>NC_051416.1:28750540-28752395 GCF_015228065.2 Penaeus monodon
ATACACATATCTCCCAACCCAAGATCGCTTGAGTTGTCCCGCGGGAAGTAAACCAAGTTGCCACGACCTCTCTTCTCCCACACTTCCTGGAATAACTCCCACGTAGATGCTCTCCTCCCCCCCTTCCCCTCCTCCCCCTTCCCCTCCTCCCCTATATCTTTCCCCTCGCTGCCTCCCCTTAGTCTCTTGCCCTCTATATCTCTTCCCTTTCTCTCCTCTCCGGCTCTTCCATCTTTCTGCTGCTTTTTTTTGTTCTCGCTTCCGACTCTCTCTTCTGCTTTTCTCTTCCTTTCGTCTCTTCTCACTTTCTCTCCCTCCATCTCTCCTCTCTGTTTCTCTCTCCCATCTCTTTTCTCTATCTCTCTCCTCCATCTCTCCTCTCTCTCCTCTCTTTCTCTCCCCTCCGTCTCTCCTCTCATTCTCTCTCCTCCGTATCTCCTCTCATTCTCTCCCCTCCGTCTCTCCTCACTTTCTCTCACCCCTCTCTCTCCTCTCTTTCTCTCCCCTCCGCCTCTCCTCTCTTTCTCTCCCCTCCGTCTCTCCTCTCATTCTCCCTCTCCTCACTTTCTCTCCCCTCTCTTTCTCCTTTCTCTCTCTCCCCTCCGTCTGTCCTCTCTTTCTCTCCTTTCACCTTTCCCCTCTTCTTCTACCTTCGCTTTTCTTTTCCCTTCCATCCCCTCCATAGGTCTGTACGTATCCGTGGTGTGAATGGTATGTGCATATATATAAGCTATAGTGATTTTTGGTGGAGTGTGTTTACGTGTCTGTCTGTGTCAATTTAACGTCCCCCTGCCTCCGTTTTTGTGTCTGTGTCTGTTTTCGCGTCAGTTTTGTGTCTGTTTTTGTGTCTGCCCATGCCCGTATTTGTGTCTGCCTATGTTCATTTTTTGTGTATGCATGTGTCTGTATTTGTGCGCGACTATTTTCGTGTCCGTTTTGTGTCTACCTGTGTCCTGTTTGTGTGGGCCTGTGTCCATATTTGTGTCTGTCTATGTGTCTAAATCTGTGGTGGCGTGTTTTTGTGTCTGATTGCGTATGTGATTTCACTCTAATGTGATTTTACGTTATGAATAAGAATGACTGATACCAAAATATGAGAAATAAATCATCATGAGGCGAAGATTAACAAAATGAAAATAAAAATAAAGAGGACAAGGTATGGGAAACAGATATAACCACTGATAAAACCGGAAGACGAAGAACAAGAAGGAAGGGACTAGAAAACAAAAACGAAAATAGAAAGAATGAAGAAATGGGAAAAGAAAAGAAAAGATTAGACTCAGATAATTATCAAGTCCCTTTTTCCTGATTTTCTCCCTTCTTGGCTAAAACCTCCTCCTCTTTCCTTGTCATCTCTCCCTCCCTCCCTCTCTCCTCCCTATCCTCTCTCAGCATCCCCTTCCTTCCTCCCTATTTTCTCTTCCCACCCTTCTTCTCTCCTCTCTTTTTTTCTCTCCGCACCCCCTCCTTCCTCTCTCTCTTCTCCCTATCCTCTCTCCGTATCCTCCATTTCCCTCCCTCTTCCCTCCTCCCTTTCTTTCCTTTCTCCACACCCTTCTTTATCCCTACTTCTCCCCTGTTTCCCCACTATCCTCTCCGCATTCTCCCTCTCCCTTTCCCTTCCCCTTCCTTCTCCCTGCCCTCTACCCTCTCTGCATCCTCCCTCTCTCTCTCCCTTTCCCCTCCTTCTCCCTGCCTCCTACCCTCTCCGCATCCTCCCTCTCCCTCTCCCCTCTCCGCAGCCTCTCCCCTCCTCCGGTGAGTAAGGCCGGCTAGCCTCTCTTTGGCCTCTCCGTCTCAATCATTTCACGCCGCGACGCATCTTGGGAGAAAAGACCTCTGGACTCCGCAGGTC
>NC_051416.1:28753809-28753947 GCF_015228065.2 Penaeus monodon
AAGAAAGGGCGGAAAGAAAAGTCAATTATATTAAACATTTGAACAAAAGTAAAGAGATCTGTCGTCCGAAGATAAATGGAACCGAAAAGGAAATAGAACGAAAAAAAGTGAAATGCTGGATATTGACAGATGTGGAGA
>NC_051416.1:28754200-28754340 GCF_015228065.2 Penaeus monodon
ATGAGCTTCCTATAACACCACCAAGACTCATCAGTCAATGTCCCAAGTTTTAACAGAGTTTATACAGAGAAAAGGAACACACAATGCGTTTCAAAGAAAATATAAACCAACTACCTCCCCCACCCCCTCCACCCACCACC
>NC_051416.1:28754387-28754563 GCF_015228065.2 Penaeus monodon
CGCGCTCTTTTCCCTACACAAACACACACGCACACACACGTACACAGACTTCAAAAGGAGCAAGAAACAAAAGAAACGCTGGTCTTTTTCCGCGACGCAAGACCTCAGTTCACTTGTTTTTGTTCTTAAACTGCAGTTATTCGCTCGATTCCTTGCTAGGGGGGGGGAGGTGTTCT
>NC_051416.1:28755385-28755496 GCF_015228065.2 Penaeus monodon
GAAAAAATACAAGAAATATCATAATTAATATTATTATAAATTTTTCCATAGTTTGCTAGTTTTCATTGAAAGATGATATAGGGAAAAATAATGCTTGATATTAATCAATAG
>NC_051416.1:28755597-28755792 GCF_015228065.2 Penaeus monodon
AACGTACACACGCACACAAACCTCCAATGTATCTGATCTAAACATCCAACATAGAAAAAAAAGAAATTCTTGTAGGCTCGTTCTCCTATTTGTGTTTTCCTATATGCGTGGGATTAAGTGGCGGGGATACGTGCCTAATGAAGATCTTAAAAATGAGTCAAATGAGGGATGTTTTTCTGTTATAGGAAATTGATC
>NC_051416.1:28755879-28756176 GCF_015228065.2 Penaeus monodon
CAGTCCTCCCTTCTTCCCTTCCCCCTCCTCCTCCCTCCCTCCCTCTCCCCCTATCTCCCTTCCTCCTTTCCCCTAGGGCTTACACGGCGAAGGCCCAGGAGGAGGAAGTTCCTTTGAGGTCGTTTGATTGCAAGCACGATGCAGGCTGAGTCCTTGGGGGTGGGGGGAGGGTGCCACTCCCCTTCTCCACAGGACTCCATGAAGCAGAGATGATCCTGAAGCTTCTGTCTGAGGGCAAAGGTCACGGGTATTATGTATTATGTATACGTATATCTCTCCTCCGTCTGTTTGCCTGTA
>NC_051416.1:28756275-28756532 GCF_015228065.2 Penaeus monodon
GGCTGCATATAGATATATCTGCCTATGTACAGTGCGTGTGTATCTATATGTAATTACACACATCGATGTATATACGTACATAAATGCATTAACGTATGCATGAATATTATAATACATTATTATAAAGATGTCCACCTAAGCTACCACGCTACACGTTCAATTAATATTTACCCTACGTAAGACTTCCCTTCCCCGTCAAACAAGCCTGAAAACGTTATCCTTATGGGGAAACTTTAATTAATCACCCCCCTCCCCCG
>NC_051416.1:28756561-28756990 GCF_015228065.2 Penaeus monodon
GTTCCTGAGAAGCTTTATGTTTACATCGATTTCAGGAAGATAGTGTTGCACCCCTTATTAAGTCCGGGGCATTAGGGCTTAAATTCCCATTATGTATCCGCGCAACTTTGGCCTTTAGCTGCACACTGGGGATGATTGATTGGGCGGGAACGTGGCGGTGTCTGTTTAATGGAGATGTTATACAGCCTCATCAATACTTGGGTTGAGGTTCGTGAGGAGAGCCGTTCGTAGGCTGGAAATTATTTTGGCTTAAGAATAGCGACGTTAAGCCTAATACCTGTGACACTTTGTATAATTTGGTGGGGCTTTCCTTACAAGAAAGAGGGAGAGAAAAACAGTGGGGAATCATAATTGATATACAAGATCATTAAAATGCGGTATAACTAACCATTCGAAAAAAGCGGGTCACTTTTGGGAAGAAGTTTGTGA
>NC_051416.1:28757024-28757486 GCF_015228065.2 Penaeus monodon
TATATATATTTTTTCATTTACCAAAGTTTCCACATGTTTCACTGATGGCGTCTTATCTGGCGAGCAGTGCTTTATTTTCCGACACTTTTAAGTTTTCGCTCCCCCGTGTCCAATTGCAACCGTAATTCAGACTTTATCGTCGCAACGTTAAAAAGCTCCTTTCTCTCACTATTTTACAGTTCCTTCGACTTCGTACCCTGGCAAGTTTCGAACCGCTGACGAACCGGCAGGCGCTTCGAGACGGCGCTTCAAGGACTCGACTCTGCTTCTTGCAAAACTTCCCGCCTTCTGTCTTCAATATTTTCTTTATTTATTTTCATGATGGAAAAATCAATCTTTTCTTTATGTTTTTTTAACGATGGAAAAAAATCTCTTTTCTTTCTTCCACTTAACGATAGAAAAAAAAATCTTCCTTCTTTTTTCTTTAACGATGTTTTTTTTTCTATCTATCATTTAACGATG
>NC_051416.1:28757510-28757956 GCF_015228065.2 Penaeus monodon
TCTTTCATTTAACGACAGAAAAGATCACCTGTGAAGCAATGGCTTTCCTTCACTACATCTCCTCCCAAAGGCAAGACCGCGACAAAGGCCGTGGCAAATATTGCTTTGTAAACACAACAGGCGCAGGAGTCTTATGACCTTCGCAAGCGGAAAAGGCTTCTGTCATTATCAACTTCTCTTGAGATACGACCTAAAAGAACTAATGTTTTTGTTCCTATTGTATATCGATTTTTTTTTTTTCTTTGATAATAAGTAAATATTTTCTCGGATTCTTGAATACACAAATAGGTAAAGGGAGATGGATTGCTTTAGGCTCTCTTTATTACTGTCCTTGCTTTTAAATTTCCCCTGGAATGACGCTATCAGATTCTCTTAGGTTTTACAGATGTATCTCATTATCTATGAACAAATTTAACTGCGCCTGTTTGTCTGTTAATGGTTCATTT
>NC_051416.1:28758142-28759372 GCF_015228065.2 Penaeus monodon
ATCAAGCAAACAGACCGGGTGACTTTAACATGTTGGAAATTCAACTCTGGGAAATACATTTAAGGTTTGATAAATATCTGGGTGATCATTTGCACAACCACTACCACCGTCATTTGATATTTTTTCCCCCCAAATAACCTAATTAGCGATGCAATTGAATATGGCATTATGACAAAAATAGAACACGGCAATATGTTCAACAGGGGGGCTGTTTAAGGCAGTGTTTCTCAAACAATAAAATATGATAGGTTAGCATATTATTTACTTATTTATTTACCGTTTTTTAAAATTATTTCATTAATATTATCTTCTTATTTTGGGTGCTTGGAAGCGGTAGTTATAACTGTGTCACATTATTGTAGTCTGAATGTCATCTGCATATTCTTAATAGTATCAACCTATAGCAGAAAAAATAAAATAGATTTAAAATTGATATAAACTTAAACTCTTCTGTTTAATTTCTCATTTTACATTAAATCCATTACCGACAGCTTGTGTCTCGTTTCCGCCACAGACAGTAAATTTGTAAATCAGTAATTTTGTGAATATACAAAAATGTCGCTCTATATCTATATATCAGTAAGATTTAATAATCGATAAATCTGTAAAATAGTAAATACGTATGCAAATGTCTTTAGTTGTAATTCTGTAAAATATATCAATATGTACATCTGCGTCTGTGAAGGAATACATCTATTAATCACCAAATTTATGATCGAGTACGCCCGTTAATCTGTAAACCTCTTAATCTGTCAATATGTGACACTGTTAATCCGTAAATCAGAAAACCCCGTTAATTTGATATGTTTCAAAACTGTGAATCTGTAAGTTTGTAAAACTGCTGATCAGAAAATCGGTGTTCCATATATCGAATACTCTTTCCTGCTTTTTCGCTGTGCGTATTATATTTTAATTTCCTTAATCAAAAGTTTGTGAATAAAGACCGTACCACCTTTCTGACTTTCCGAATGAGCAAATAACTGCGGAAAATGGATAAAATAGTTGTAAAGACAACGGGAATAAAAGAGGAATAAGTAGCGAGTCTCAATAACTCTCGTGCAATGATGCATTTATAATGATGATGAAGATTTGTTTTTGTTTCTTTAAAGTCAAAGGTTTAAGAGACCAAATTTGTTCTAACACGATTTTATATTCTATAAACTGTAACCATAAAGTACACCTCGTATTGTTTTGTTAGAATTTTATTTAATGATTTTTAAATATCAGTGG
>NC_051416.1:28759610-28760048 GCF_015228065.2 Penaeus monodon
TAGCTGTAAACGTGTTCTCTTTTTCTAACTTGGCAAACGTTCTTTCACAGCATGTAAAAGCCTACTTGATCTGGCCATCATTATTTTTCATTACAGTGTTATTCTCTACTCAAAAACGTCCTCCTGAATAGCAATTAGATATATTATATGAAAATGCATATGTCGTTGTCAAGGAGCCGCGAGAAGACTATTGATATTTCGAAACGTAAATTACATTTTCATTTTTTTTCTGTTTACTACGAATCATTCCTTTTAATTGACAATTTTCTTTAAATGATTTTCCATCGAATATGCGTACGCCATTTTTCCCTCACTTTTATTATATATCTAATTTATTTTGTTCACAACGTTCTACTGTCTCCTTCTTCTTCTTTATTCCCGCTGTTTTTGTCAATTTATTATCCTTTTCATCATTATCACCAAGCTTGACCTTTTTCT
>NC_051416.1:28760572-28761052 GCF_015228065.2 Penaeus monodon
ACAGAACTCATGATTGCCTAACAATGTAAATACTAAAGCCGACGGACCTAAAGTTAATAAACCCAGTAAATAAACCTGTGAAATAACGCCAATAACCCAGATACCTATATATTTTTCCTACCAAAAATAACTTCGCTTCACGACTGTCAATAAAAAAAAGAACCGAACGCAAAAAAAGTGAGATATGGCATTGACATTTCCCACCGATTTTATTTGATTACCTGTGTAGGTGAAAAAGGGGAAAAAGCATTGACTTAAAAAAAAAAAAACAATAGTCATTAATAATGCGACGGTTATTCATAAAACTAGTAAACCTTTCAAATGTTATAGCAAAACTCAAAATGCACGACGCGATAAAATAGTTTTTTTTTGACGGAAAATTGTCGGTATCGCGAACACACAAAAAAACTTTATGTTGAAAAAAAGAGGAAAATACGGCAAGTTTTACGAAAAAGAAATATGTACATATTTTTATTTCTA
>NC_051416.1:28761278-28761483 GCF_015228065.2 Penaeus monodon
AGGCATTGGTTGTGGTGACAAAATCAACGGTGATGTAATGATACAACAGAATCATATAAAATAATGACGTTACTAATTTTATTAAGGAAATGATGGTCATTTCGGAAATAACACTGATAGCAAAGAAAACCGTATGGTACTACTGCTACAACTATCAGCGATGCTATATCATTGTTGCAGCAAGAATCACAACAGCAGTAACTCA
>NC_051416.1:28762203-28762887 GCF_015228065.2 Penaeus monodon
TTTTTGAGTGGCAAAACAGTAGTCCTTTATCTACTATTGCCAACAACACAATTCTGTTTAAACTGAACCTACCAAAATTGATTATGATGAAAAAAAAAAAATTATAACGATAACGGTCAAAAATTGTTAATAATAATCAGTGATACACTACTTTACCGTGAACCCCGACATTCTCTGTTGTGAAAACGTCTCATCTTACCTGCGAAAGAGAAGATAAATAGAACAGTGTTAATTTCATACCACACAAACAAAGACATATTTTCTTTCATCTCACAAAAAAAGTAAATAGATACTGCTCCATTTCCAATGTTTGGAATATCGTCAATAACAACTCGGCAAGTTATCACCAAATGCTAATTCCACCTATTATGGTATTTTGGAAACCATCCACGGTACAGTCACGATAAAGTCTCGTGAACCGCTTCGAAAACTGTCTCGAACACCCAAATCTTGTGACTCTTTTTGTTTATGCTACGAGTGGTTCGAAGCTTCGTTCACGATTTTTGTCCGTGGCTGTAGCGGGACTGAGGGAGGAGCGCTAATTACGTCACTCGAGACTAATTATGTCACCTCTAGAAGCGTACAGGCCGTGCACTAGGATGGCGCTGATTTTTGCTTCGTGTCATGCTTGGCCGTGCATTCGCTCGAAACCTGATAAGTACCGTGGCTTATTCTTGAAAAATG
>NC_051416.1:28763034-28763327 GCF_015228065.2 Penaeus monodon
CTTTTGTGTGAATGTGTGTGTATATGGATGCACACAATACTGTACCTCCAAAATAAATATACCTTACATGTCGAATGACTTACCTTGGCGTCATCCACAACACACCCGAGGTCCGCACTGCAATGCTATGTAGGCCTACATATACACGACTTTATAGATTTTCCTATCTTGTAGATTTTCATATCTTGTATCTTGCCTCCGTCTGTCTTACCTGCATTTGGCTCTCTGCGGACATCAGCGCCATCGCCGCTGATGCTATGCGAATCTGCCATAGCTATTTGTGCTGGTTTTAC
>NC_051416.1:28764735-28764896 GCF_015228065.2 Penaeus monodon
TGCATATGTATTCATAGCCAACAAACATTAAATAGCAAACTAACAAATATTAGCAACATACTGGAATGTGTAGAAGCATCGAAAATCAAAATCTTATGAGATGTTTTTTTAATACATAGAAAATAGAAAGTTCATGAGAAAGAGAAAAAAGGGGGAGGAAT
>NC_051416.1:28765001-28765323 GCF_015228065.2 Penaeus monodon
TTGAGAAGCCAGAAGATACATTGATAAAGAGATTGACGGATCGATAAACAGAAACATGAAAATTAGCAGACAGAGAAAGGTGAATAGAGATGCTTTCCCCACATCCCGAGAAACTCATCTCTAAATTTCGAAAACAAATATTTATTCAAACATCCTACACCAACGTCATATTTATGTAAATGAATACAAGAGATGAAATTACCCACCGGCTTTGTATAATTAGTCGGCGTTTTAACATCAACAAAATAATTAATGACACCCATTGACTTGTGCTTTGCCATTACCAACCCTCTCCCATTATTCCATATTGTTTAAACATTAT
>NC_051416.1:28765376-28765443 GCF_015228065.2 Penaeus monodon
TTAACATTGAAATGGTTAATGGCTCCCGTTGGCTAATGCTCTGCCATTACAAACCTTCTCCCATTGT
>NC_051416.1:28765520-28765990 GCF_015228065.2 Penaeus monodon
CCATAAGAATAATTACGCTCACCCATTAATGGCCATTGCCAAACCTTATTAATGATTCAATATTTTGCTGTTCTCGCACCTGTAATGGGACCTTTAACTCACCTATTACCCCTCATGCTGCAATTTTAACCACTATAATGGGCATATCATATCACCCATTATTCTCCCTCGCGTAATACTTACCCCATTCCACCTTCACATATCTCTAATGGGCGTTCTCACCCCATTCTGTCATTCTTACCCATTCTAAGTCTTCTTCCTGCAAATTAACTAATTCATCATATGCATTCAGAGAATTAATAATCTCTTGCACATGCCCTGGAGTCTTTTTATTTTTTTATATTTTATTTATAAATATTTACTGACGTACTTCACGTTCGATACCACTAGATATCTTTATCTTTTTTAGAAACTATGTATAAGTAAAGACAAAATTTATGATGTCTTCTACTCTCTGTTCGATATCATTC
>NC_051416.1:28766017-28766096 GCF_015228065.2 Penaeus monodon
CTCTATGAAAGATACATAAAATTATATCTTTAATCTATTCCTTATACTTGATATGCATCAGTCATCAATACCCACACGA
>NC_051416.1:28766531-28766706 GCF_015228065.2 Penaeus monodon
CAGTCATCAATACTCATGATTTTTTTTCTTTTTTTTGAACATCACATCGCGGTACTAAAACCTTCCCGGCCTCCACATGCACAAGCACACTGCACGTGCTTAAGGAGAGTGCAAGCGCGCTCTTGAGACCTTAAGGAGAAGGTCGAATCAACCAAGACAGCTGTTCAGACGACTC
>NC_051416.1:28766846-28766925 GCF_015228065.2 Penaeus monodon
TGTTAACTAATTCTTGGGAAGGGGTAGGCGTTTGGGGGAGTCATGGGTGGGGGTTATGTGGGGGTCGGGTGGGTAATGG
>NC_051416.1:28767369-28767477 GCF_015228065.2 Penaeus monodon
CATACCAAAAACAGAGGCTACAACATACATTTTTTCATTCATATCCCGTTCCATCGTTCCACGTTTTCTCTCCTTCCTATATCCTATTCATCCACTAACTACTCCCAT
>NC_051416.1:28767516-28767675 GCF_015228065.2 Penaeus monodon
GGTGTCCTTTCTTTTTCTCTTTTCGATCTCTTATGCTATCACAGCCATTTTTTTTTCATTTCCGGCGAGAGCATACAAAGCAAGAAAATGTCAGAAACCATGATTTTGTCCATTTGGAAGAAACAGGAGTAATGAATGATATTATTTAGGAAGTCATCA
>NC_051416.1:28767859-28768547 GCF_015228065.2 Penaeus monodon
ACTTATAGCTCCAATACAGATTTTTTTTTGGATTTTTTTTTTTATAATCGACACTTAAAGTTTCATTATATCAATTTCACTTTCGAAAAAAAATCAAGACTTAACGGCGAAAAAAGTCACAGAGATAAGAAAATCACAGGATCACAGAATACCTTCAAAGATATGAATCAGTACTTATAAAATAATAAAAAAATGGTACTTATCAGAAACGGTACTTATATAAGAAAGAAACACAGAGAACAGAAAATTCGTATCGAAATAAGAAGTATAAGAGCTAATACTTATAAAGAAGATACTTAAAAGTCCGCTTATAATTATGCAGCTTAAAGCAGAATAGTTATTGCATTCATTAAAATTATAATCCTTACGTAAATATGAGGCGCATATTTGTTTAAACAGGCAACGTAAAAGAGAATATTCATAGAACATAATAGAATATTTAAAGAATAATTACATGAATATGAATATGAATGGAATCTTTTATGTAAATATGAATGGAATATTTTATGTAAATACTGCAATACAGAAGATTTTTTTTTAGAATAGAATTAAATATCTTGCAAATGCTTATATAAATATGAAGCGTAAAGAGAAATTATAGAATATAAAATTAATATACAGCGTAGATTATTTTGTTTTTAGATTGCTCAAGTACATACTTAGAAAAATGCTTTCTGGGTTGAACAGA
>NC_051416.1:28768609-28768687 GCF_015228065.2 Penaeus monodon
GTAGTGAACAGACATGGTGGAATAAGGTATTTACAGAATACTTATTTGATAATAAGTAAAGAAAATAATACTTTCTAT
>NC_051416.1:28768722-28769009 GCF_015228065.2 Penaeus monodon
CTTATATAATGCATCAACTTAACCCACTTAAATATAAATATCTCGCATACAACAAAATGTTTCTGTAATAAAAAAAAACAGTACTTATAAAGCCGCACCTATATAAATATGCAGCACAGAACAAGGCATAAAATATTTAAACTGTTTCTCAAGGGGGTGTTATGCAAAGGCTTAAGCTCAGCTGTTCCCCAGATGGTCGTAGCCTCTCGGGAGATTTGCGGATAATTGTGTTTGATGTGAATTTGTGATGTTTTTGTGTATTACGGTCTTACGGTATGTTTTTTTTT
>NC_051416.1:28769255-28769477 GCF_015228065.2 Penaeus monodon
TCAAAAGTTTCACTATTAAAAATTGGATATTCTTAAAAATCTTATTCATAAATCAGGCGAAAGTGGACCGAAAAACATAGCTGGAGTTAAGAGCGATGAATCCAAGAACTGTGTAACCATTTTTTTCTCACGAGATTGTTGTTTTGAAATGGTCTTAGAAGTCAAATCTGTCTGCAGTTCTCAGCGTGATTGTTAGTCAAATTCTTGTGGAATAGAGCAAAA
>NC_051416.1:28771099-28771388 GCF_015228065.2 Penaeus monodon
CATTATTGTCCCCTACAAACGAATATCACGTATTTTCTTTAAATTTTAGAACGCCTCAAGATCACAGTTCAAAGAGATGCCCTCAGCTGCATCTTCTTTCTTAACAATACCCTTTACTTAATGACAAATAAATATTAAAAGAAACCGAATGTCTTATGCACGGGAAGCGTAAAGGCCACAGACTTTTAACCGAGGAAGACCTTGTTTACCGAGATGCCTGATTTTTTTCTCTCTATTCTTTTTCTCATTCGCTTCTGTGTAATAGTCAGGGCGGTCTTTTTTCCTTGTT
>NC_051416.1:28771564-28771690 GCF_015228065.2 Penaeus monodon
TGGTTAATGGTTAAATCGACAGATGATAGATAGACACAGAATCAGAGAAAAAAATGTAGCAAAATGTATTTCATTTTTTCTATGTTTCTCACTCAAGACTATTACAGACACCATCAAATTCAGGTC
>NC_051416.1:28772177-28772386 GCF_015228065.2 Penaeus monodon
TGCGTGGCAGAGTAAGTATGTAGAAGGCTGTAACTCGGCTCGTAAAGACCAATTTGGCTTAACCATCTGAATTATTGAAAGCACAAAGCTTCAAACAAGAAGCATTTTCCTCCTTTGTCACGTTGGCTGCCTTGGGTTCTTCCTGAGGTGCACATTAACTTTAGAAGGAGTGAAACGTTTTTAGCGCAATATGTTGCAATGTAGATTTC
>NC_051416.1:28772542-28772812 GCF_015228065.2 Penaeus monodon
CTTAAAGAGAGAGAAAGAAAAAAAACAGATTTGCAAGAAAAACTCTTGAAGGCAAGGCATGTCTGCATTTGAATAACAAGAGGTAATTGGCGGAGTATTTGCTCTTTTATAACATGAACTTATTTCTCAGAATCGTCTGGGAATGAAATTGTTCATGATAAAAAGTGATTCCATCTTTGTTCTTCTTCGCAGACGGGCTTAAAGACTTACATGCATATTCGTGCAGACACTGGTTCACAAATACACACTCAGCCCCTAAAGCATACCCGC
>NC_051416.1:28773052-28773357 GCF_015228065.2 Penaeus monodon
AAGCACACATATTCATATGTATTCAGACGTACAAGAAATCAAAGTCCACGGCAATCAGCTCCTTCAAAAGGCCGACCTCCATTCCACTCACATCGCACTCGACGCCCAGGCGCCCCCGCGAACCGCCCGCAGAGGCACCGACGGAGACCCTCCTTTTTCGCCCTCAGCTCCGTCGGGAAATTTTCCTCGTGTCACAGGGCTGGAACTTTCTGCCGGGGAAGAGTCACGGCTTCGGGAAAATTCCATCGAGATGGGACCGAGTATTTTTCAAGCGGATCGGGAATCGCTGAGAGTGTTGGCGAGTG
>NC_051416.1:28774450-28774611 GCF_015228065.2 Penaeus monodon
CACGTCCTTACAAATGTTTCCAAACTTTCAGACGTGGATTCGTGAAAATGATTAATGGCAGAGCAACGGCGTCGCAAAAGTAAGGAGAGAGATAGAAAAGGCGCTAAAGCAGTGAAAAGGGGGAATTTCGAGCCGAGGGAGAAATTGGAACACAGGATACA
>NC_051416.1:28775093-28775375 GCF_015228065.2 Penaeus monodon
ATCAAAGTCCACGGCAATCAGCTCCTTCAAAAGGCCGACCTCCATTCCACTCACATCGCACTCGACGCCCAGGCGCCCCCGCGAACCGCCCGCAGAGGCACCGACGGAGACCCTCCTTTTTGCCCTCAGCTCCGTCGGGAAATTTTCCTCGTGTCACAGGGCTGGAACTTTCTGCCGGGGAAGAGTCACGGCTTCGGGAAAATTCCATCGAGATGGGACCGAGTATTTTTCAAGCGGATCGGGAATCGCTGAGAGTGTTGGCGAGTGGGGATGGGTGGGGGA
>NC_051416.1:28776477-28776669 GCF_015228065.2 Penaeus monodon
AGAGAGAAGATATTAAAAAAAGAGATTAAGAAAGAGAGAGACGCTAAAAATGAGTAAACAAGAAGAATGAAATAAATTGGAAAAGTGAGACAGAAAGGGGAAGATAATCTGAAGGACATTTTTATGAAGACTAATGCTGTCCGTATAAATTCCTTTTCTTTCGCACACGGTCAAAAATTCGAAAGATTAAGG
>NC_051416.1:28776714-28777465 GCF_015228065.2 Penaeus monodon
TTCCCTTGTTCTTTCCTCATACAGTGGAAAACCCAGCGAGCGTTATTAATATACTACATAATACATTTCTTCTGCGATCCAAGGCATTTTTCTCAGCCTTAATACCGTTACCTTAAAATGCATTTTCTTTTCGGAAATATTAATTTATCTGTTATGGTATGAGGTCTCGTACCGATGCTTTCATTGATATTATCATTAAAATTATTATATATATCTTTTATATGGCAATATTATAGATTATGAAAACATTATATAGTATACGAAAATCTTATGATGCATTCCTCTCACTCTTTCCTTTCTATAATTTTACAAAGTAAAATATCTTTATTATGATTATCACACCATATCCAAATAATCTAAAACGTAATCCTTTATCAAAACATTATACATTTTGAATTCTCTTACAATATTCCTTACCGTTATCGACATTAAAGATATAAATAGCTTATACGCTCTGAACCCCTCAACATACTAGAATTTCATAACCGTTGGTTACCAGCGGGATTAATTTCGCCAAGAAAACCGCCAAAATACTAAATCTTCTCCTGCTCGATTTTCGTTCGGATTTCATAGTCGGTTATATATTCGGTCCGATCCTGCGCTCTCATTGGAGTCAGAAAGCAATAAATCAACCTTTGATATTGATTCGATTGAGTGATAGACACATAAACAGCCGTGTGCAAATTAATGGCTGTGTAGATCGACAGTCAGACGGACAGAGACAGGCATGTAAAATATTAGAGTGAGTTAG
>NC_051416.1:28777903-28778024 GCF_015228065.2 Penaeus monodon
ACGAGATAAAACTCGTTTCAGCAATCAGGAGATTACGAGATTGAAGATTTTATTCGCTGAAGCCCGGCGCTGAAACTCCCAATTTAATGAGAGTTTCCGAGGATATCCTTTGCTCGTGCGG
>NC_051416.1:28778679-28779463 GCF_015228065.2 Penaeus monodon
AAGACTTTTTCACCCTCTTTTAGCGTGCAGCTGATGAAGATATGCAAGCGAAGTTGACGTCACGTGGAAAGCCGAGAGAATTGCTGATAGTTTAACGCCAGCGGATCGGAAATCAGTGGATGCATATCTTCGCTTCGATGTAAGGCAGATATCCTTTTATTATTATATTTTGTTCTGTAGATGGATGTCGAACAATCGAAAATAAGCAAGAGACAAAATAGAGTAATAGATTTGATAGATTGCTAGATATATTGTATGTTTTATTATTTTATAAAAATATAATTCCGGGCTGGATATGCTTCCTCATATTCTGACTAAAGAATTATGAATGAAATGGTAATAATGATAAAGATATTGGATAAAGTTGTGATATTGCTTATAATAATGGAGACGACCAGTAAAGCTGATAAAGTGATGATAAGGAGAGGGTTGACAAGAGCTGATAAAAAAGATGATGAAGATAACCATAACATCAGTGCTGTTGTTATCACCAATGGATGATATGAACATGGGAAGTGTTCTCATAAAGATACCGGGGTTTAATACAATGTTCATAATCACGATAATAACACGTGCCAATTAGTAGTTTTGCGCTAATAATTAGGTTTCAGTTTTCATAGAAAGTGCTTATCAGATTATATATATTCCAAGATGTGGATTTTTATAGACTTATTTAGGAGGAGGATACAAAAGGTGGGTTTGAGAGCAGTTGACAAATGTACTGTTTGACATACAGTGCTAAACTACTAATTATATAAAAAAATCTGAGAATACTGCACAAATG
>NC_051416.1:28779719-28779914 GCF_015228065.2 Penaeus monodon
TACATACCCGTTTCTTTGTGAAATAAAACGGATAAAATAAATAAATACTGACGTAATACAATGTTTTCTGGATAAGAAACCAGAAGAAGATTGGCTCTGGACGGGGGAAAGAAATCAAAGGATAATTGACGTGGTAAGATTAAAGAAAGCGTGATATAGTGATGACGCAAGCACAAGGATTCAATTACGTCTGAG
>NC_051416.1:28780055-28780236 GCF_015228065.2 Penaeus monodon
AGCTAAGGGAATAATTATCCGAAAAAAAACATAATTGTCTTTTAATTATTCATCCTCTCCAACCTTTCATTAATCGGATAATGATAAGCGTATTTTTTACATAAATATTAAGTTTATTTGCCCATTTGAATTTTTATATTGCATCTATTCATTCAATTTTCCTCAGTCAATAAAACACAAA
>NC_051416.1:28780353-28781002 GCF_015228065.2 Penaeus monodon
TATGTATATATTTTCACCTTTTTTCCACATTTTTTTTCTAATCAATTAAGAACACATTTCGTAATACGCCTCGAGATCAAAGGCAATCGGAGGTAAGGCTTAGTGTATGTATCTAATAGTAACGATTCTGCTGTTTCAAAGGAGGTCAATATTTACACGTTATCGCAGCCCTGTCTCCTCTTTGATCTGAAGGAGGTCCAACAGTACACAGAGGCTGCAGGAGACGCTACGGAGCTACGATCCTGAGGCTAATACCCTTTTTCTATCTTCCTGTGTTCCTTTTCTACTTTCTGTCTCTTTCACTTTTTTTTATCGACTGTTTATTATTTGTTCTTGTTTTCGATATTCTACTCTCTTCGTCTTCGTTTCACTTCCTTCGCTCTCTATTCCCTTCTTCTTTTTCATTTTATCTCCTTCCCCTTTCTTCCGCCACTTCTTTAACTCTTTAACTTCTCCCCTTTTCTCCCTCTCCTGCTTTCTCTACCCCTTCCCTCTTCCCAATTTCTCTCCTTCCATTTCCCCCTCTCCCTCCACCCTCCCCCCCTTCCTCTTACCCCCACCTACCCCCCCACACTTCCTTCTTGAATACGCTGACCTCCCCATCCCTCTTCCACCCCCCTCCCCCCTCCTCACCCATATCTCCCCCCCC
>NC_051416.1:28781042-28781466 GCF_015228065.2 Penaeus monodon
GGAAATGTAGCCAGACATTATTCTCTGTTTGAACAACTGATTACTGCAATCCGGGCGGCGGTGGGTGGAGGTATCTTTGCAACCATGTGAGACGAGCATTGCGTTTTCTTGCCTCGGGGATCAAATGAATCCGGGGAGGGGTGGGGGGAAGGGGAGACGGGGGAGAGAGAAGATCATTGGGGGAGGGGGAGAATACAAGGTTGATAATGTTTTTTATAGTGTTTATTACTATTTTTTGTTAAGGTATTTTTAAGATGAACCGTTTCTCGTTTCGTCGCAACGTATCAATCTTATCACGAACGGCTTTTAGGCTTTTAGAATCCCTCGTTTCTCAGAGTTTGCAATTCGCGTTTCGGTGGCTGCCAGGCATTGTCCGGCGGTGACGGGCGGCCGGATCTCTCCTCAAATAGACACAATAAACCTT
>NC_051416.1:28781774-28782359 GCF_015228065.2 Penaeus monodon
AGACGCAACACTGAAGCCCCGCTCGTGAAAGATCAGGGGAATGCTGAATGGAGGCTGCAAACAATGTGCAAACAATGGTGCCTTAACTGTAATCAACTTCAGATGATGCAATAAAACCTAGCGCTATTCGGAAGGCCCTTTTCTCTAAATCAGTGAGATACAAGAGCAAAGGGAGGGAAAAGGGAAGGAGGGGAAAGAGGGGGAGGTGGGGAACAAGAGGAGGTGGGGGAAGTAGATAGGTAGAGAGATGTTAAGAGGAAGAGAAGGGATGAGAAGGAGGGAGAAGAGCAGGCCAAGAGGAAGGGGAGGGGGTTAGAAGAAAGAGTAAAGGGCAGGGTGATAGATAGTGTGGTGAGGGTGTGGTTGGGGGAGGGAGCTAGTAATCCCCCCAAAAAAAGAAGAAGAGAAAGGGATAGAAGAAAGGGGGGAGAAGTGGAAAATGAAGGGTTGGGGAGGGTAATACGGAGGGGAAGAGGTGTTAGTAAGCCAAGAGGGAGAGGAGGAGGAGGGAATTGTTGTGGACAGTCAATAAGTCAAAACAGAGAGGAAGTAGTGGCGAGGAATGGGGTGGGGGTAGAGCAGGCC
>NC_051416.1:28782517-28782842 GCF_015228065.2 Penaeus monodon
TGCCTTTGTGAGGTGGCATAAAAGTGTTGAATGCGTCTGTGATTGTATTTTGAGTGCGACGAAAAAAATACGACTTATTTCTGCAAGGAAGAGACAGGAATGCGTGTGCGAGTTTCAGAGAGAAGAAGAAATATATACAGCGTGACTTGAGATGAAGGATTAGTGAAGGAAAAAAAAGGTATTCCTTACAAGAGCGGAACGGACTGGTGATGAAAAAAATCGCGGGTGAAATGCTGAAGAAATAGTGAAATAGAGGCCATAGAAATTAAATAAAACGAAATAGAATGAGATAAAACGCATAAATGCAGTATGATCAGATCAAGAG
>NC_051416.1:28782892-28783226 GCF_015228065.2 Penaeus monodon
CCTTAGGTAAGAAAATAACAGCCAAAAGAAATGATGAATAACAGGATGACTGAAAACCCGTTTACATATAAAATAATAATGAAGGAGTAATTACATAGAAGAGAAGCTAAAAAAAGGAAATAGGGTGAAGTAGAATTAAATGTAATTCATAAATACTGTACTGGGATAACATTAAAAATATATAACGATTGAAATGATAAAAAATGAACAATAGAATAATAACTTAGGTACTATTAGTAAAGTCAGTAATAATTAAAAACAATGGTTATCATCAAGTAAAACAAATGTTTATGAAAAAAACACAAAAAAAGATGGAATGATAACACGAGAAAGG
>NC_051416.1:28783283-28783651 GCF_015228065.2 Penaeus monodon
GCGCTTGGGAGAAATTATGAGTGTAATTTATGAGAAGAAGAAGAAAAAAAAAATCGAGGGGAAAACGAGGGGTGACTATTGTCCATTTTTTAAGGGTAAAAATAAGTGCGATGAGGGGAAAGCAAGGGGCAAGGGGAGTATAAGGTGTGGGATGACAAAGGGGAATTTGCAGACGAGGGCAAGTCCGTAGAGAAAGGAGGGGGAAAACAGGCACGGTGTCGAGGGGAAAACTGCGGCCGTGTCGGGGGAAATATGGGAACGAGGATGAGTTTGAGTGAAGGGTAGGCGTGGGCTGAGGGGAGGGTGGAGGTGGACCTCGAGAAGGGGAGGAGGAGGAGGATCTTCTTCTCCCCTCTTGTCCTGTGATA
>NC_051416.1:28784127-28784262 GCF_015228065.2 Penaeus monodon
GAGTTTCACAGTCAACGGATCAAAAATACCTGCAGACGAGATAGAAAAATAATACCCAATTTACACTTTCATTGGAAACATCAAAATAAGATGACGCTTGGAGAAGATAAAAGAGAAAAAAGAAAGAAATCGAGC
>NC_051416.1:28784557-28784680 GCF_015228065.2 Penaeus monodon
AGTGACTGAGGCCGCGTTACCCGAATGAAGTCATCTGGAGACAAGCTATTTGGATTCATTAAAAGTAAGCAGGAAACCGAACCCTCCTGCCAAGCTTTCATCTCGCTTGGCGGATGAATACGC
>NC_051416.1:28785734-28785912 GCF_015228065.2 Penaeus monodon
CGGGCGTCAGGACACGTAATCAATCTTACAAAACTTCATTCTTTTCGCACAAAAAGGGAAAGATTTCTTAGTCTTTTATAATCTTAATTACACTTTTTTTTTTAAGCCAAATCATCTGATTAAGGAACTCATTTGCTGAATGACCAACTTTTGCCGTTTTAGATCCTCATTTTAAGTC
>NC_051416.1:28786052-28787369 GCF_015228065.2 Penaeus monodon
CATTAATACTTTAGCTAGTTGACTAACTCGAGGCTAAGAATTAATCACAGAATTAAATAGAATGTACTGTATTTTTTTGTCTAGAATTTTCAAGGATAAGCAAGCATATTCCGCCACTATAATTACGTTAGAATGTTTTGTGTGAATATTTAAACATTTTTCTCATTATAAGTCCAATGAAACTTAAATGTTTAGTACCTTTATGAAGGACACTAAAACGTTAACACGATTTTCATAACATTTAGAGAGGGAAATGTGTGTACCTTGCAATACCACAATATCTATAATTAATATTCTGTCCAGATTTTGGAGTCATTAATTACAAGCGACAGCGAATCACAACCTTCCGTAAGGACAGTGATACATTTTCCCTTTTGCAATAATTAGTTATCATTGCAAATTACAATCACCGTCGATTGCACCGCCAATTAATTTAATATAACAACATGTATCGGGCCGGTGCTCAGTTCTGAATAGAAGAGTAAAGTGTTATGAAGTGCCATTGGGTATTCTAGGTAATATATGGCTTGCCGCTTGTTCCTCGCACTGATAGAATAATTTGTTTGTTTTGTAAGAAAAGCGAGAAGCACTGGTAGAACAATGTGTCAGTGCCATTAGAAAATTGATAAATATGTGAATGAGGAAGGTAGGAAGGAATTACAATAGGTGGAATAATTGAACTTATATTGAAACTGTATTCAATTATAAGTGAACAAGTTAGCATTTTAGTTTTAATCAGTCGTCTAAAATGGGAAGGCAAAAGAACTAAACAACAATATATTGTATAATAAAATTAAATACAACAGATGCAGTCTTTCAACTCGACGATTTCTATTCAATATCTTTGTTAAACAAGGGAACACCGTTAAAATTCAAATTTTGATACAAGAAAGAAGAAATTGATAAAAAAAACCCTTAAAAGTCGGAAGGAAATATAGAACAGTCCATTAACCGGACGATATATTCATCCATTAAATATTAAACCATCAACATTTCTGTAACGCACATTAACCTATTGCCAGTTGAAACCCATATATTGTTATCAATATTAACAACAGCTATAATGTATCATCACAGAAATACACACAGTGTAAGGGAGAGTTAAGTGTTAAAAATACGAATGCAGGTGGGAGGGGTGGGGAGATCTGTACTAAACGCGCAAACAAAACGATAGTGAAATATGGAGTGCCGGTGCGTAGATTTTTAGATCCAACCCGAATTAGATTTTCCCTGCGTTTCCCGTTTATTCATTTGCAGGAAAAAAATATCAATCTTGTGTTTGTGGCATGTGCGTGGGTGTGGAGCTAGTCGTACCAA
>NC_051416.1:28788082-28788540 GCF_015228065.2 Penaeus monodon
CCTCCCGCCTCACAAAGGTCCCTCCCTCCAAGCCAGCGCCACTGCTGTGTCCTCAGGCCCCACGTGGTACTCGAATCTGTCAGTGGCCAGAGTTTATTAGTTTTTAAGTTGATTACCGAGGGGGAGGGTGACAGTCCCCGCGTCCCTCAGCGACTCGAAATGCTGTCGACAAGGGAAACATCTCCCTTTTTTCCCGTGTAAGTCTACCTGTAATAGTACTCGACCATACAGGAACAGAAGGGGGTATTGTTCATTGTTAAATCCCATTGATAGGAATCTCCTTTGGTATGTGTGTATTTTAGGTATATCGTCTTTAGGAAGCTTGTGGATTTTTTTTCTGAAAGAAGAGAGTGCACCGGTAATGGATTTCTTTTTTTCTCTCTTTTTGAATATTCTGTGGGACTGTTTCTGTGGGCAAGTTTATAGATTTTCGTTTTTGACTTTGATATACTTAGTAG
>NC_051416.1:28788876-28789110 GCF_015228065.2 Penaeus monodon
TACGCAGTAAGGTTTAGGAAATATTTCTCACCATCTCTAGAAATGTGAAAGGAAACTCAGGTCCCAAGATAAACCATTTTTCTAAGCCATTTCACCGCTTTTTACGAGGCAGACGCCACACGTTCTCGAAACACGGCTGTTACAAGGAAGGTGTTGTAGCGCCGCTCACCAAGCTCTCAGCAGAGATATAATGTGGTGTCGTGTCTACATCTGATCTCGTTCCTATATCTCTAT
>NC_051416.1:28790371-28790797 GCF_015228065.2 Penaeus monodon
TTCCGGAGCTGTTAAGGCGAGCGATCTCCCGCTGTCTAATCGCAGCAACGCCCCTGAACGCGCGAACGTTTTTACAGCGTCTTCGCCAGTAATGATTTTTCAGTTTATGTGTCACTCGGCGATAAGGAGTCGTAAAGGCTTCTCTTCTGGAGGGGCGGGAGTGTTTTAGGCGGCGACGAAGGATCCCGGCAGGAGAGAAGGACGCTGAGATGTATCCTTGGCCGGTCATTATCCCGTCTGATTATGGCTCAATAAAGGGCATTGCAAGAAGGGGTTCTCGGGTCTGATCCTGTTTCCCTCCTCTCGGGATCCTCCTCTCGCGATGCTCTTTTGTTTTTTTTTTGCTTCGGTTTTGCTTCTGGGGGCGAGGGAGATCGGGGTCCGTTCCTTTGATTTCGTTTCGGTGTTTTCTCTTTCTTTCCCTTT
>NC_051416.1:28791081-28791333 GCF_015228065.2 Penaeus monodon
TTCCCGGGCACTGGAAACAGCTATCCCCGAAAGCGGTTCGGAGATGACCGCTGTGCCCGGCCGCCCTCCCTCCCCCCGTGCATTTCATTAGCTCGCCATTGCCCCGTGTGTGAAAGACCGTTAGCTTTGTCATAATGCTTGCCGTGCACTCATCACGCCCGTAACGAGTTGGGGAAACGCAGCATCCGGAAGTATTCTTTCCATTGGAGGCGCCATTTCGCTCTGTTTTAGCGCTCCGGGGTAAATAGTGAC
>NC_051416.1:28791443-28791872 GCF_015228065.2 Penaeus monodon
AGAAATCGCGAAGAAGGGAAGGTAGGTGGGAAGGGAAAGTAGTGAGAGACAGATGGACAGACAGACAAACAGATCGACAGAGAGACAAAGAAAAAGAAAATAGAAAAAAAAACAGGCAACCAGAAAAAGAGATAGAAATAGAAAGAGAGAGACTGAAAGACCGCAAGAGAGATTTAATCAAACGAGTCCAGCGTGAGTATCTTTTGTACCATCATTGTGAGGTATACGAGAAGCATTGTATAATTTAGCGATTCTGTAACGGAAGAAGAATGAGCTTGAAGTCTGCAGCTCTATCTGATTAAGGTGAAAAGTGGAGGCTTCAGTGAGCTCTAGACCGGAATTTGGATAGCATTTTTTTCCCCTACTTTTCGCACCATGGATTTTGTAATGATTTGCATTGTTGCGGACTACGAAAAATCAAGAATTTCG
>NC_051416.1:28792659-28793007 GCF_015228065.2 Penaeus monodon
CTACTGAATCACGTATACGGTCACAAGTTGCAGATGTTTCCAGAAAATACTTTACGAAATGGTGCAGTACACGTCGATAATTATAGTTACACTTTTCAGCGCAGTTTTGCCAAATAATTTCTGCAGTAGTGAAGTGCAAGCAGATCTTGAAAGCATCGGCATTAAACATTATTCAAAGGATATTGAAAGGCTATAGTTCGATTATATATTTTTCTAGATCTTAAAAATACTAACGTTAGATTAAAGTGACTTTAAAGATTTGGAATGCTTATCTTTAATTTAACAAAAACATAATGTGATATGAATACGGATATATCCTTAATATACACCTCTACATTAAAAAAAGAA
>NC_051416.1:28793860-28794235 GCF_015228065.2 Penaeus monodon
ATGACTGCCAGTGCCATAAATTCGGCGTCAGCTATAAGGCGATATAAACCTCCCAAGGCCGAAGTGTCCCGTCGGCAGTTATTTCACTTTTTACTCTTGCCATCCACTTCTTACGTCTATCTTTATCGGCAGCAAATCCGGGGAAAAGTGGAGCCGAGTCCATTTAATTCTTCAGCGTCGCTCTTGAACCGAGGGCCGAGAGAAGTTCCCGGGCCGAGGAAATACGCTGAAAGAGCCCTGCTGATTGGGACTCAAACGACGAGAGTCAAAATAATGGGGCATAAATATGGGGCTCAGAGCTCAGACATGCGGAGTGAGCTAGGGCTGGGATTCCTACGAGCTTGTGCGTTGCGCCAGACTGCTAATTTTATATGC
>NC_051416.1:28794504-28795182 GCF_015228065.2 Penaeus monodon
TCATAGATGGTTGTTTGATGATTTAATATAATAAAGGATGGATGATTTATTCAACTTGATTCCTGTTAGTTAATATGCTGATTCAGGTTAGTTGATATGATTTAGATTTTTTTTACAATAATTAATTTCCTTCTGTTCATATATACATACCAAAAAAATCCTTAAGCAACCTTATCTCGGGCTCAGTTTTCATTTCTATTTCTGCTAGACTCACTTCTATTTTTTGTTTCCTTTTCTCTTCATTTCTATGTTCCATTTCTTTTTCTCTTGATTCGTATTCCCTTTATTATTAATTTTTATCAATATTTCTCAAATCCTCATTTTCTTAAATCAGTCAAAGACGAGAAATCAGTAAGTCGACTGAACACAAAGCCACAACTTCACCCCTGAAGCGACGCCAACTCTCTTGGTCTTTGTTAATTAAAATGTTTTAGAAATCGCCACAAGGCTGGGTTGTACGTTATGTTTGCACATTATATTCTAAACTTTAGATGAGATTACCATAATTTTCGAGTGGTGGCATTTTGGTATATAATTCAGAATTTATATCAAATGTTCACGATGGAGAAAAATGAATAACTGATTTCCGAAAATGTTTTCCTCGAGTCAATGTTTCCGGGGAAGAAAAGCCACGCTGTACAAAGTGAGAGTTACGTGGACGATTCAAGGCAAGGAATT
>NC_051416.1:28795208-28795923 GCF_015228065.2 Penaeus monodon
TGACCTTATGATGAATCACCGCGAGTAGGAAGACTTAGGGAATTAATTAGCACTTAATTGGAATATTTCGTTTTCGTTTAAGATTTGAAGTGTCTCGGATTTCCGAAATTGGTAATCATAAACAACAACAATCTGGCGAATAAGAACAAGGAAACACGCACAAATAAACATAGACAAGAAATGAACTGTACTTAATGAAATAACTGAATACTCTACTTGCATTTAAAGTGTTTCATTATCTGTATGTATCCTTCTCTTAGGCCTATGGATATTTGTAATTCGTAAATAACCAGCAATGATTCAGGGATAGAAACAAACATAGTGAACAAGATTAAAGCGAAATTGAATTATATATATTAACAATCTGTGTTTCATTAAGGTATCCCGGAAATTAATAAACACGAACAACAATGACATAATGCATAACAATAAAATACAAATATATACGATTAATACGATTGCTGAAGTGGCGAATTCTTTGTCTCGGCTTTTTCTTTCGGCCTAGCGAATACGTTAATTCATTAAATATAAAGAACTAAAAAAGAAATGAGCATAAACCGAGGAATTTAATGAAATGATGGGTTCATTGAAGCATTGTATTTAAAGTACTATGGGATCCGTCAATAAGGGGATTTGATAATAACTCAAACCTGGATTTTTTTTCCGGTATCTTCGATAACCAAAAAGCCACACACACAAAAACAACACCACCCCA
>NC_051416.1:28796270-28796414 GCF_015228065.2 Penaeus monodon
GACATCAGTTTATTTCTGGTACAAAAACAAAGATTACTTACAGGAACATTTAAGACAAAAAAAAGTCCTCTTTTCAAAATAATTTCCAAAGATGTTATAAAAGGACAAGAGACCAAAAGAAGATAAATCACCATGACACCACTC
>NC_051416.1:28796465-28796615 GCF_015228065.2 Penaeus monodon
GATATATTGCGTAACTTTCCCTGTACTAGGAATCAGGTGCGAGAGTGAGGGTGTAATCTCTCCTAAGGGTAAAAAAAAGGGGAAGTACACGGGAGAGGGAAGGGGGCGTGTGAGGGATTTTTTGGGAAGAGCGAGCTGGTTGCCCCAAAA
>NC_051416.1:28796654-28796893 GCF_015228065.2 Penaeus monodon
TTTTTTTTTTTTATTTTTTCCCTTTTTCCTCTTTCTTTACTTTTTTTTTTTTGTTTTTTGTTTTGGGTTTTTTTGTTTTGGGTTTTGTGTGTTTTTTTTTGCTCCTTTTCTTTCTCTTCGTTTCTTTTTTCTAAAGTTTACCTCCTATATTTTCTCCTTTATTCCCTTCCACCCTTTTCCTTTTCATTCGTCTTCTATTCTTTTCCTGTTCTTCTCTTTTCCCTGTTATTTGTTCTATT
>NC_051416.1:28797371-28797726 GCF_015228065.2 Penaeus monodon
TCTAAGTCCCCCTTTCCCCTTTCCCCTTCCCTTTTCCAGTCCTTTTCTAGTCCCCTTTCCCCCTCCTGCCTTCTCACGTCACTTCCCCTTTTCCCCTTCTTTTCCCGCCTCTTCCCTTTTTCCCCTTTTCTTCCCCTTTCCTTCTTTTGCCCTTTCCCCTTTTTGAAAACAAAGGGCCCCAAAAATTATTAAATGGACTTGGGCGTAGGACCCCAGCTGGAATACTGCCATAGGATCTGTATTTTCTTATGTAGAGTGAGTTTTTTTCCCTCTTTTTGTGTGTGTGTTTATTTTTAGTTTAGGTTTGTTTTTTGGTTGGGGGTGTTGTGTTTGTTGTTGGTGTGTGGTGTTGGGG
>NC_051416.1:28798001-28798390 GCF_015228065.2 Penaeus monodon
GTATGTACATCGTCAGTCATATATTATTTTTTGAAATAATACCCGGTTTACTTATAAACTTGACGCCAGAGAAGCGAAGTAGGGAAAATTTTGGGATTCTAAAGCGGCGAAGCGTCTGCGGTAAGGGAAATTAGACATTATGAGAAAAAATTTTTGAGGGAAAAAAACTCATTGAAATTCATACCTAATGAAAGTGAAGTGATATTAGGAGTCTGATTTTTTTTCGGGGAGTAAGCTTAGTGTAAAACCAGATGTATTTATAGAAGATGAATAGGAAAAGGATGACGAACAGGGAATCTATAATGAAGCGATAAAGAAGACAGCGTGTGCTAATGGGAAACGGATAACGTTCGTTAAGGGACCTACAGTGATTAAGATTTAGTTTTGTG
>NC_051416.1:28798591-28798792 GCF_015228065.2 Penaeus monodon
CACAACACCCGCCCCACCCGCCGCGCGCACTATTGATTTTGTATGAAAGAGTAATTTTTATGCTGATGTAAAATGTATTTGTACATAAGTACGTATATACATGCAATCCTAAATCTTCTCTTCGGTAAATCCCTCACTTGTGCAGAAATAATGGGACGCGACTTCCACTCATCCTTTAATCTGGTCACCCGACAGAGGAGG
>NC_051416.1:28798833-28799003 GCF_015228065.2 Penaeus monodon
TGGTTCATAGAAAACGGGAAAGAGCTGTTACGAGCAAAGTTGAGCAGTTTACGCGGGCCCGGGTAAATGAACGCAAATCTATACACCCCGGGAAAATAAAACTAAAAAATTTGAAAAAAAATGTTATCTAGGGATTTTCTCTTGATTTCTACATGTTGATGAAGGATGAT
>NC_051416.1:28799224-28799668 GCF_015228065.2 Penaeus monodon
GGAGACAAAGTTCCCCGAATCGGCCCAAAGATCCCTTTTCCCTCGAGAAAGTTAAAAGGACTTGACCGCTTTCCTTTGTGTCGACATCCATCAGGCCTTCCCTTCTCTCCGCGCCTCGGGAGGGAGTTTGGGCCGGGGGGCGGGGTGAGGGAAAGGGGGTGGGTCGGGGGTAGGTTGGGGGTGGGGGGAAAGGGGGGGAAAGGGGGGGAAAGGGGTGGGGGGAAGGGGGGGTAGAGGGGGGGGGGGAGGGGTGGGAAGGGGTGGGTCGAAGGGGTGGGGGGAAAGGGGGGGGGGGGAGGGGGTGGGGGAAAGTGGGTGGGTAGGGGTGAGGAGAAGGAGGAGGGGGAAAGGGAGAGGGTGACGGGTGGGAGAAAAGGGGGAGCGGGACGAAAGGGGGAGGGTGGAGAAAAGGGGGAGAGGCGTTACGGATGAAAAGGGGAAGAT
>NC_051416.1:28799723-28799951 GCF_015228065.2 Penaeus monodon
TTTTATGGTAGGGGAAGGGGAAGGGGGTGAAGGCGGGGGAAAAGGGGGAGGTAAAAGGGAGAGGATTAAAGGGTTAGTGGGGTAGGGGAGGGGAAAGAGGTCAAAGGTAAGGATCTGAGACTTGGTGGGTAGCTAAGGGAGGAAGGGGGCAAAGGGGAGCAGAAGGGTTAGGGGAGGGGGAGAGGGGGAGAGAAGGCGAAGGGGATGGATGGAGGGAGGAGGGAAATG
>NC_051416.1:28800485-28800641 GCF_015228065.2 Penaeus monodon
TTCCTCACCCTTACGGCATAACAGGGCGGGGGAAGGGATGGAAAAAGGCCCAATCCTTACCTTAATTACTGGAGGAAGGGGGGGGGGATGATTCAACATCTATCCTTAGGTAAGAGAAGGGAAGGAAGGGGGGGGGCAATCCTTACCCCAAAGGCC
>NC_051416.1:28800685-28800969 GCF_015228065.2 Penaeus monodon
AACTGGGCCAAATTTTTATCCCAAAGGCAGGAGAGGGGAAAAAGAGTGGGAGGGGGGGGGGGAAGGATTAGGGTTAAAATTTACCCTAATGATTGGAAGAGGGGAGAAGGGAGCGGGGGGAAAGTAGCCAATCATTTACCCAACATCGGGGAGGGTGTTGAGATTGGAAAAGGAAAATGGGCCAATCTCTATCTCTATAGCTGAAATGGGGGGTGGGGTGGGGGGTGGGGAAGGCGTAGGGAGAAGGGAGGAAACGGAGACGATTCTTATCTCTATTCCTGAAC
>NC_051416.1:28801004-28801174 GCF_015228065.2 Penaeus monodon
AAGAGGAAAAGGGTCAGAGTCCTTCCGCTCTGTTATCCGACATTATATTCAACTTCCTCTCTGATGAGCAGTTGCGCAAGGAAACATACAGGGAAGAGAGAACGAAAAAATAAAAACTCTGACGCTCCTCTATGGGTCTTGTGAGATGCCGCGTTCGAATTTAAAAGTAA
>NC_051416.1:28801415-28801923 GCF_015228065.2 Penaeus monodon
CACATATCGGTATTCAGTATAGGAAATCATGCTTATATCAGAATATAAGCCCAAATAATACACACACATACATATTTATATACACCGGCTCGTCTGTCCGTTTGCATGACTGCAAAAAGCATAAGATCCTCACGAAAATTAATTAAAATTGCAGTCAAAAGGACACGCAACTTTTCATACGATTATTTTTTCCCTTTTGATGCAAAGAACTCGGAGAGAAATCCCCGGATGTCTGGAGCCAATGGCGGTTTTGCCTACCAAGTAATTTTCAATTTTACACATCATGAATCTTCCTTCGACTTCGCTCTCCTGCTCCTCTATTATCGCTCATTTTCAATCATCATTCGTTTTTTTTTCTCTTGTGATGATTTCTCTCTTTCTCTTTTTTTTTCTCCCTTCGTCGACGTTTGGTATATTTTCGTATTTCTCGTGTTCGTAGCTGGTGGTGAATTATTGGCGCTGGTGTTACGGAAAAAAATCAAATAAAACGTGGGAATAAAAAATTCGG
>NC_051416.1:28801976-28802258 GCF_015228065.2 Penaeus monodon
GCATAAAACAGAAATCATCAGGTTAAGCATAATTAAAAACAAGATAATCATATCTATAGCATTCATGGTAATAAAAAAAACAGTATTAACACCAACATAAAAAGCAATAACGAAATTCATCATAACGAACGTAATTACCTCCACATAATTACATTTATCGCATTCATGGCAGTAAAAAAAGAACGAAAGTTAGCTACAAACAACAGCATAAAATTCATCATGGCCAACATAATTACCTCAACCTAATCAGTCATCGCTCCCGATCCCACGCCCACGCAACTT
>NC_051416.1:28802763-28804099 GCF_015228065.2 Penaeus monodon
ACCGGAGCGAAGACAACGCCGAGGAAGACAGCGCGAACCCCGATGAAAGGGAGAAGGGAAGACGCCGTCGGGAAATATATTGTCTCGCCGTCTCCGAAATGAACAGCAGACGCCAACCTCGTCACCGGCTCCTTATTCCGAGGTCTCCCGCTGGGGATGCCGCTGGAGGGGAGGGAAGGAGGGGCAGGGAGGTCGGGAGGGGTGGGGGAAGGGGGAGAAAGGGTGGGGGAGATGAGGGGGAGGTGGGGGATGGGAGGGTGGGGGAGATGAGGGATGGGAGGGGGGGGGGAAAGGGGTAGGGAGGAGGATGAAGGAGAGAGGGTGGAGGGAAGATGAGGAGAGGGCAGGAGAGTGAGAGGCGGAGAGGAGGAAAGGAGGAAAAAGGGAGAAGGGAGAGGAGAGATAGGGAGAGAGAGAAAGGGGGTAGTTGATGGGAGAAAGAAGAGAGGAAAGGGAGAAGCGAACGGATCAGGGAGAAGGAAGATAAAGGGAGAGTAAATAGAGAGGGGAGATAGGGAAGAAAAAAAGTAGAGACCAACAGGGAGGATAAAGAGAAGAGGGGCAGAGGAGAGCGGAAGTGGGAGTGAGGAGAAAGTTGACAAAAGAGAGAAAATGGAAAAGGGGGGAATAAAGAGATAAAATGAAATGAAAGCATCATAGAACGGAAGCGATACGCAATATTCAAGCTGCGGTTATTTAGATAGTGAAATTCAATGTCTTTAAGTCCAACCTCAGAAAAAGAAGAATTGACAACTCAATTCTGTGGTACTCCGATTCGCTAAATATCCTTAAGAAAAAAAAATAATTAAATGGTATAAAGCAGTAAAAAATATTGTATACGGATTAAATATATTATATAATGATTACCTAAACATATGTAAATACGAGAATTATGTATCATCTGATTAAAATAAACGAGTGTTGGCAAACCGAGTATCCTAGAATCCAGAGTTAGTTGCCAGGTAGTCCTTTCCTGAAATTAAACACGGTATAGCTTTTATTGTGTAATTTCTTAGATCATAATAAGTAATTTCTTTGATTTTCTTAGGCAAGACGAAATTGACGGTACTCAGTATATTGTATAACCATTAATTCCTATCATACCACGAAAGAAGGAAGTCTATAATATAAATGACATAAGGCAACCCACTCACCTCATAGAAGCTCTTCCACAACAAACACCTCTGTCTAGATTGTCATTATTGTTAATAGTACACAGAAATTGCACAACCAACTCTCCTCTGCTTTACGCACACAGCTACCAGGTTGATATAGCCTCCGGAAACCGTGAGGGTATGGTGTTCCCCGCCGATAAAGGGATTCGCAGTGGGATACG
>NC_051416.1:28804801-28804901 GCF_015228065.2 Penaeus monodon
TATTTGGGCCTCCGTAAAATCCCGCGAACCTAATCAGAATTGGAAAAAAAAGAAAAATAGACGGATTGGGAATTGCGTCAGGAAAGGGAGGGTGATAAGA
>NC_051416.1:28804960-28805873 GCF_015228065.2 Penaeus monodon
AGTAAACAGGTTCCAATCAACTTCAACTTCTTATCTCTTCTCGTGCTTTTTTTTTGTGTTTGTCATGACTCGCTTTTTGTTTGTTTGTTTGGTTGGTTTTGAGGACTTTATTTTTTTTTGCCTGTTTTCGTTTTAAATTTAATTTCTTTTTTCATTTTCGTTCTTTGTTCGTTTTTGTTTTTTGTCTTCGTTTTCCGTATTTGCCTCTCCCTTCCTTCATATCTTCGTTTTCATCAATTCTCGTTTTTCCCTTTTTTTTCACCACTTGTTCGCAAATCTCTGTTTTTCTTTGTTTTTAATTTCTCTGCTTTATTCATATTTACGTTTTTATTGCATTCTTTATTTTCCTCATATTTTTTTTTCTCATCTTCGAAATCGTCCTCAGTTTCGGTCTATGTTCCTTTCATATTTTCGTTTTGGCCGTATTTTTTCTCATATATATTTTTTTTCATCATTTATTTTTATTATTTGTTCTCATATCTTCGTTTTCTTATTATTTTCCATTTGTTCCATATATTAATTTTGTCTTCATTTTTCTTCTTTTTCAGTTATTCTCTTGTCTTCATTTTATTTTGCTTTTTCAAATTTCTACCTTCATTTCCCCATTTTCTGTTATTCTCACTTCTTGAATTTCACATTTTCTCATATCCTCTTTTTCCCATTTTCACCGATTTCTTTTTAAAAGAGTATTTCCGTTTCTATTCTAATTTTCCGTTTTTTATTCACCGCTTGATTACGCTTTCCTCCTCTTCTTCCGTTTCCCCCTCCCCCCCTTCCACCCCCCACTCTCATATCTCTATTTCCATATATATCTTACTTTCCCTTCTGGAACCGAGTTTCCTCTTCTTTGTTTTCTCCTTTCTCTCCGCCTCCTTCCTTTGTCTCTTGTTTCCGAATTCCTTTCCTGCATTAA
>NC_051416.1:28805905-28805980 GCF_015228065.2 Penaeus monodon
TTATCTCATTCCAGAGAGATGCTGGAATTCCGAGGGTTGAAACAGGAAGTTCCATTGTCTTGGCAGCATCTCCAG
>NC_051416.1:28806488-28806780 GCF_015228065.2 Penaeus monodon
GTATCTCCTACCTTCCGCTACTGTATAATGGGCAATCATTAATTTAAATTCCATTCAGTAATTTCCAGCCGTTCTCAGTTTTCATCATCAGTTAATATTTTCATGTTTTCGATTTAAAATCCTTAAGCTAAACTGTTTCCTTAATCAGAATATATATTCGACTTGTCTTTATCTCTCTAGGTTTGTATTTGTCTTCCTCTGTCTAGTCTCTCTCTCTCTATCCAATCAATATATGTGTTGTTATATTTGACTGTTTTTATTTTTTACTCTTTCTCTCTTTTTGTCTCATCTA
>NC_051416.1:28807032-28807105 GCF_015228065.2 Penaeus monodon
TTTGCTTATTTTATTTTAGGTTGCATAAGTGTAAACATACATACAGGTATGTAAACATACATTTTTACAAGAC
>NC_051416.1:28807189-28807883 GCF_015228065.2 Penaeus monodon
TAAGGTTACGTTAGATTACGTTAAGCTATGTCACTGGCATCTGTATGCAGGATGAAGGGCTTCTGGAAATCTGGAGCTGCCAACACGGGGTCGCTGGAAAGGAACCGCTTCAGCCTCTCGAAAGCCCTATGATATTCTGAAGTCCAGGAAAAAGACACTTTCTGGCTGGTCAGACGCGTCAGCGGAGCAGCGACTTCTGCTAGATTTGGGCAGTAGCGACGGTAAAATCCCACCATGCCAAGGAAGCGCATGAGGGATTTCCGAGTGCTTGGAACTTGGTAGTTCAGGATAGCTTCGACGTTTGCGGTCTTGGGTTTAACCTTCCCATTTCCAACAATATGTCCTAAAAACGTTACCGTGGCACTGCAGAATGTACACTTCGCTAACCTTATTGTCAAATTGGCATCTTGTAATTTCTGCAAAACACACGACAAACTTTCTAAGTGCTGAGACCAAGTTTCTGAAAGAATCAAAATGTCATCTAAGTATACGTGAACACCATCTAATCCTTGCAATATGAAGTTCATAACACGCTGAAATGTAGCAGGACTTTCTCATACCAAATGGCATAACTAAATATTCGTAAAGTCCAAATGGAGTGATGAATGCAGATGTAACTCGATCTTTTTCAGTTAGCATTATCTGATAAAATCCCTTATGAAGATCAATTTTTGATAAATATTTAGACTGACCA
>NC_051416.1:28807998-28808352 GCF_015228065.2 Penaeus monodon
TAAAAATAAATTTTCCTTAGTCCATTGCAGAAGATACTGACAAGATGATTTTAAAATTTCTACCATTTGAGGCAATAATGATTATCATTATTTACAGAATTCTCCTACGATGAAAATAAATGAATCGCCTATTTTTTAAATTAGAAATCAGCAATATTTCGATTTATAAAACAGAGAGAATATGATGACTGTAAGTAATCAGTCATTAAGGCTAGTTTGCATCATATCTCGAATTATCCAGGATAATGTTTACATCTTCAAGCAACTCAAATCTTAGTCTGTAATTCTCTCCCCAAATCGGGTCCTTCCTCCAAATAATTGATCCTGTCGCGAACTTAGATGAATGTCCTTCGC
>NC_051416.1:28808390-28808499 GCF_015228065.2 Penaeus monodon
TCTTCGGCCCCACAAGGGAAATAGTTCCTAATTCTATCAAATCATCGTAAAAATGTGAAAGGAAGCGGTATCACACCTCCAGCCCCATTAATCACTCTTGCCCCCCCCC
>NC_051416.1:28808524-28808783 GCF_015228065.2 Penaeus monodon
TGGCGGCTTTTTCCCTGAAGACAAAATGGAACTGGACTTTAACGCAGCCGCTCTTTTGTTCTTTTGCTTAATCGCATTATTCTTTTTTTTTTCTACACTTACTTTCTTACTGTTAAGTTTCTCTCTTGCTGTCTTTACTCTGGTCTTTTGGTTTTAAGTTTTTCCTCTTACTCGCAAATTTTCTTTCTTTTGGTTTTCTTTTTACTATTAATGATCTCTCTTACTCTTCATTTTCTCTCTTTTATTGATTTAAACAATG
>NC_051416.1:28808884-28809213 GCF_015228065.2 Penaeus monodon
TATACCCCTTATGTCCCTCTTCCACGTACTTTACCTCTTACTCAATATTTTCTCTCCGTAACTCATACTCTTTCGTCCTGAGGCTTTTCTCTTACTCTTACTCGCCTCCTCTTACGTAAAACTTCAGATATTACGAATTATTCAGTGAACGTAAAAATATTTAATGTAAGATCGCTGGTCATATTTTCGAACGAACTTGTATATTACTTAGGTTTCAGTATATTTTCTCCCTTGTGGCAGTGCGATTTCAGTGTGAGGTTCCATGACTGCTCAGCTGAGAGAGATTATGTACCAGTAGTTGCCAGATTTTGCGCATACACTCTAACATG
>NC_051416.1:28809414-28809529 GCF_015228065.2 Penaeus monodon
TGTTTGCAAGATTATTCTAATTTCGTCTAATCTAACCTTTTGAAATTACAGCTTTAGATTTGGATTTTTGCAGTGTGCCTTTTTTGAGGAAAGAAGGCAAGAGAAATGCATATAG
>NC_051416.1:28809725-28810027 GCF_015228065.2 Penaeus monodon
ATACACACAATACGCAACATATGTATTAATAACCAGCTACATTTGATTGCTTTGAAAACACTTTTGAAGTTATATTTATATATATGATTAATGAACGTGTTTCATATAAATGAAAACATTCTTTTTTATATTCACATTGGAAATTTCATTCCGATGTATATAACAAGTTATTAATTTGTGATATACATTGGGATGTTTGTATGGAACGTTATCAATTTAATATCAATAGTACATTAATATGCTATCGGTTTTCATCATTTTTTTTTTGCAGGAACAACTATGTAACAATAGTTGAGGTCAAT
>NC_051416.1:28810570-28810714 GCF_015228065.2 Penaeus monodon
GCTCCGAAAAAGACCCAAAAGCTGCAACAACTAATTGGGAGAAACGTATGAGAGGAGATTCCCTGCGCCGAGCCAAGATTTGCAAGCAAGGTAAGCGCTGAAAGATTGCAAATCCGTGGAGAGACGGTAAAGAGCGTCTCTAAT
>NC_051416.1:28811146-28811845 GCF_015228065.2 Penaeus monodon
TCCACGACACCTGAGGATGTCCGACGAGGAGATATGAGAAAGCGGGCAGCTATCTCACATCAGAAAGATGATGGAAAAAGTTCTAGAGATACTGATGAATCGCTGAGCTGAACGGAGGATGCGAAAAGAGTCTATTGATTCGGATGGACAAGGGCGGCGGGTAAGAATGGAAAAGAAGGAGAGAGGGAGGGTAGGAGGATGATGATTGGGGAAGGGGAGGTGGTGGAAGGGTGAGAGGGGGGCGATGAAAGAGGGGAAAGTGCGGAGGCGAAGCGAAGGATACCCCCACGCTGATTCGCCACGGTCATATGGGAAGGAGGGATGCGTTCGGGAAGGGGAGGTCAGATGTGGCGATGGGGGTAGAGTGTTTGGGATAAGGGAGGGATGATGATGTCGGGTAGGGGATGGGGGAAAGGGGTGGTTCTATGGGTGGGGAGAGGAGGGGGGAGGGGGAGGGAGGAGGAATGGGGTTGGGGAGGGGATGAGATGGGGGATGGGGGATTGGGATGGGTGGGGGGGAAGAGGAAAGGGATGGGTGGAGGGGGAGGGGAGGGGGAGGAAGAGAGGATTACAGCTGGGCCTTTTGAGATGATTATAATTGGAATTCTTTAAAGGGATTTTGTAGGGTTTAGGTTTTACGTGATTTGAATATTCCTGTCGTGAGAAAAAAGGAGGAAAATGGACTTCTGCGGGGATACT
>NC_051416.1:28811984-28812301 GCF_015228065.2 Penaeus monodon
GCGGTCTAAACATTTCCATCATGAAAAAGAGAGAAAAATATCTGTTTTCTCGAGGGATCAGGCTTCGAACGCAACCACTTCCAGACTTATGACTGTTTCATATCATATAAATCTGTAAATCTGCGATAAAGTGGCATGCATTGCAGGAAACGGCAATTGCAGCCTTCCGTATCCTCTCTGACACTCATCACGGGATGCCATCAACTGATCCCTGGAGTTATGACCCGCTTTCTTGAACATTTGGGACGCCGGATAGACCATTGCCAAGTATCGGAATGGCAATCATTACGGGACTAAAGTACACAGAAACACACAGA
>NC_051416.1:28813210-28813396 GCF_015228065.2 Penaeus monodon
GCTACACTAACATGTACGTTTATCTGTTATATCATAATATCTATAACAGTTCTCTTATAGCATTCTTCTATTATTAACTATAACCTCTCTGGCGCTGAGTGTGATACTGATGTACTCGTATCCTTTCCTCGACAATATTCATGCACTAAATACCATTATGATGTACCCGCCCTGAAACCCTATTGC
>NC_051416.1:28813586-28814135 GCF_015228065.2 Penaeus monodon
CGTGTACGTTTGTGCGTGTTATGCCCTACAATCTAAACCGTTCCTCTAAGCATTCTTCCCTTAGACCAAAGCCCCTCCTCTCGGCCGCCGAGCGTGAAACGAGACTCCGTCACCTTTCCCTCGCGACGCGCAATATTCGAGTGGCCCTAAATCCATTATGATGTACGCCGGCCTGAGAACCATCTGGCCGGGCATCTGGCCTGTAATTCGAAGCTACTTGTCTTCGGGAAAATGTTGCTTGTGGTCAGGCCTTCACTTCCGTCCTCGGAAGGATACATGGCATGCCTTTTTGTCATATGTTTTTTTTTTTGTTTTTCCTTTTCTTTTCCGTTTTTTTTTTTTTTTATCCTTTTATCCTTTAACACCAAAGACTGTGTGCTTATCTCAAAGTGGCATGTTTATTGAAGATGCGATTTGTGACTTTCTTTTCTTCTTCAACAACCTTCCTCCAATAAAATCGAAGGAAATCTTTCTCCGAGAAATCGTTGATATTGCAATGACGTAGAGAAATCCAACGGCACAAAAATACGATTTCCACATCGAGCTGTA
>NC_051416.1:28814178-28814271 GCF_015228065.2 Penaeus monodon
CTTTCTCCACATCCCTGCGACGCATTTGGTTTATCCACATTAAGCGTGAGTAAGCGTCCAACAAGTCTTTTAAAGTGCAAAGCTTAGTTAGAT
>NC_051416.1:28814486-28815986 GCF_015228065.2 Penaeus monodon
GTTATCCCGACCAAAAAGGGGCGCCGATCCTCAGCCTTTCCCCTCAGCGACCCCCACCGCCGGATCAGCTTTCGTCGCCGTCTCCCGATCGTCACCGCGTTCCAGTCCTCGTCACTCTCCTCTCCTCTCTTCGCTTCTCTGGTCCTTTTCTTTTTTCTTCTTTTCTCTCCCTTCCTTATTCTTTCTGTCTTTCTTTCCCTCACCTCTACTTCTCCTTCCCCGTTTTCTTCCCCCTCCTCTTCCCCCTTTCCTTCTCTCTCTCTTCTTCCCTTAACCTGGACTGTTTCTACCTTTTCTCCTCTCCTATCTATTCTTCTTTTTATTCCTATTATTTCCTTTCACTAAACTTTCTCTTCTTCCTATCTTTTTTTTATCCATTTTATCTCACCTTCTTCCAGTATTCCATTCTCTCATTTTCTCTCCCTTTCCCTTCTCTCATTTTCTCTCCCTTTCCCTTCTCTCCTTTTCTCTCCCTTTCCCTTCTCTCATTTTCTCTCCCTTTCCCTTCTCTCCATTTCTCTCCCTTTCCCTTCTCTCCTTTTCCTCTCCCTTTCCCTTCTCTCATTTTCTCTTCCTTTCCCTTCTCTCATTTTCTCTCCCTTCCCCTTCTTTCCTTCACCCTTCCCTTCTCCTCACATTTCTATCTATCCCACCCTTCTATTCCCTCCTTCCCCCTCTTGTTGCTTTTCCTCTTCACTCCCTTTCCCTTCTTTTTACCTCTCCCCTTCCTTCCTTTTCCCCTCTCTTCTTTCCTCTCCCCTCTTCTCTCCTCATGTTCTTACTTCTTCCAGTCCCTCCATTTCCCCCTCTCTTCTTTCTCTCCCCTCTTCTCTCCTCGTCCCTCACCTTCTCTTCACATTCCTACCTCTCCCTTTCCCTTCTTTCACTTTCTCTCCCTTTCCATTCTCTCCCTTTCCCTTCTCTCATTTTCTCTCCCTTTCCCTTCTCTCATTTTCTCTCCCTTTCCCTTCTCTCATTTTCTCTCCCTTTCCCTTCTCTCATTTTCTCTTCCTTCCCTTCTCTCATTTTCTCTCCCTTCCCCTTCTTTCCTTCACCCTTCCCTTCTCCTCACATTTCTATCTATCCCACCCTTCTATTCCCTCCTTCTCTCCTCTCTTGTTGCTTTTCCTCTTCACTCCCTTTCCCTTCTTTTTACCTCTCCCCTTCCTTCCTTTTCCCCTCTCTTCTTTCCTCTCCCCTCTTCTCTCCTCATGTTCTTACTTCTTCCAGTCCCTCCATTTTCCCCTCTCTTCTTTCTCTCCCCTCTTCTCTCCTCGTCCCTCACCTTCTCTTCACATTCCTACCTTTCCTTTCCCTCCTTTTCCCCTCTCTTCTTTCCTCTCCCCAATTCTCTCCTCGTCCCTCACCTTCCCTTCTCTTCTCCCTTCGTTTTCCCTCTCCCCTTTTCCCTCCTCGTCCCTCCCTTCCCCTCCCGCCGGGGGTAAGAAGGTGACGCCAAGGTGCCATATATGGGTTGTTTTTCTCCTAAAGAAGGGCGAG
>NC_051416.1:28816075-28816273 GCF_015228065.2 Penaeus monodon
GACGAGGGGGAAGGAAGGGTGAAGAGGTGGAGGGGGGGCGAGGAGGGGAAAAGGACACCCTGGGGCGATCTCGACGTGGCACTCTTGATTTATATCTTGGCGGTGACACTGATGGATCGCTGTGTATGTCGCGTTTATCCTTGTTCTCCAATCTGCCGACGCCGAGGAGTATTGTCTTTCAACTTTTCTTGTCGCCTA
>NC_051416.1:28816375-28816511 GCF_015228065.2 Penaeus monodon
GTCCATTCTGGTGCTTCCTTGTATTTATATTTTCAAGAATTATTTTAGAAAATGAATCTGAATGAAAGAGATTTTTAAAAAATAAACTAAGTGGCCAATATGAAGAACTGATGTAGTAGGTGAATAAAGAATAGAA
>NC_051416.1:28816880-28818165 GCF_015228065.2 Penaeus monodon
TGTAGGGGAAAAAGACAGAAAAGAGAGCGAAATACGTATAGCTTCAGGCGTGCAGTGTGCAACGTGTCCCTGCAGTATTCACAGTGGCAGATATTATATCCTCCTTCCGTCACGCCGCCCAATTTCACACCTTCTCACCGTCACACTTTCTCAAATAACGCCGTCACGAAGTCCAATTTCACAATGTCACACTTTCTCAAATAACGCCGTCACGATGTCCAATTCACAATGTCAATTCTTCAATAACGCCGTCACGATGTCCAATTTCACAACGTCACACCGTCACACTTTCTCAGATAACGTCGTTAACATGTCCAATTTCCCTTCACCTAAATTCCACACGTCTTTAACTTCGTGCTGTCAAACTTCCTCAGTTAAGATCCCCCGCCCTAAATCCCAGTCACACCTTCACACACTCACAAATTCTCACACTTTCAACTTCTGCAACTTCCTGGTTGTCCGTCGTCACAACTTCACACGTCACACTTTTTTCGTTACATTCTCTTTCTACCTGATGCTATCCACATTCCATTCCATTTTGCGTCCCGTCACCTCTCCTGTTTCTCTCTCTTTTCTAATTCTTCTTTATTCGCTTATTCATTTTCTCCTCGTGATTTTATTATAATTGTTTTTTTTTTTGTTTCCACTCTTCTCGATTTTTTTTTTTACCCTTTTCTTCCTTCCGCCTTCTTCTCTCACTCTTCTTTATCTCAATGGCTTTTTACTTCGTCTTTCCCCTATTCCCTCCTTCCTATCCCCTTTTATTCAATCTTCCGCATTTCTCTGATTATTCCTCTCTTCACTTTTACCCTTTATTCCCTTCTCTTATAATCTTCTGTATTTCTACTCCCCAACTCTCTTATTATCTCATTTCATCCTCTTCGCTCTTTTCTTCCATTCTTTCCCTTTCACTTTTCCCCCATTCTCTTCCCCTTTTCTCAATCCTCTGTTTTTCTCTCTCCTGTGGTCCATTCCTTATTCCTTCCTGTCTTTCCCCTCTCTTACTCTTTCGCTCTTCCCGTGCTTACCTTTCCCCCTATCCCCTCTCGCCTTTCATTTATTTCTCTCTTTACTTTTATCCCCCATCCTTCTTCTCCTTCCCTCTCTCCTCTCCTTTATCCTCCCCATTTCCCTTCCTTCCTTCCTTTAAAAGATAAAAAAAGGCGAAGGAAAAGTCACCTAGGTACGCGAGAGTCCAAAACTAGGCCTCGTGTGGTTTACAACGTCCGACGTCAGCCTCGCCCGTAAGGGAATGGTAGTACCCCCTGGGAATCTCCTTTCTGAG
>NC_051416.1:28818559-28818647 GCF_015228065.2 Penaeus monodon
ATCAGGAAGAGGAGGTAAGAAGAGATGGGGGAAAATGCGTGGAGAGGAATTAGAAGGAAAGGGAAAAAGTTGAGAGAGGAGGACTGGA
>NC_051416.1:28818697-28818909 GCF_015228065.2 Penaeus monodon
CATGGAAAGGAAGAATCTAGCGGATAAAAAAGTGATCGAAAAGTGGAAAAATAGGCAATCGAAATGAGGAAAAGGGAAGGAGGATAACTCCTTTGAGAAAGCAAAGCAACGAAAATAAGCGAGGAAAGAATTAGAGAAAAGAACGAACCACATTTTTTCCTAAAAGCGGCCAAGGAATAGATATATCGTGGTTGGCCAAACATAACTCCAGC
>NC_051416.1:28819272-28819432 GCF_015228065.2 Penaeus monodon
CCCTCCCTTTATGGCAATAGCGTCTCGAAACAGAGAATAGACCTTGTAATGAACTAGAAATGAAGTCTCGACATGGGTGCCTACCCGATGACCTTACACAGTTCATTAACACCCGAGAATGACCTACTTCCCACGAATGAACACCACGATTGTGTACAGG
>NC_051416.1:28819576-28819705 GCF_015228065.2 Penaeus monodon
CCATCGACGTCTGAAAGAGCTCTTGCTTTAGGACTCATCTGAGCCCCATCAATCCAGAGACCTCACTATTCCCGGTTCAAAAGGGCCGTTGAAAAGGGTTTAGGACCGCAGAGCTATCCCACACCTCGG
>NC_051416.1:28820017-28820171 GCF_015228065.2 Penaeus monodon
AGAGATGGAGAAGGCGGGAGGAAAAAATGGGACGAAGAAGGGTGGAGTTCAGAGAAAGGTCAAGGAGTGGCAGAAGGAAATGGACAGAGATAAATAGATGTCAGATAACATAATTTCTTTTTTTTCGACACGTATATTCACACATATATACATG
>NC_051416.1:28820365-28821010 GCF_015228065.2 Penaeus monodon
TCGATGCTAAGGCAGTACCCATGCGAGATTTTGATACCAGCAGTGCCACCCTGTCACCCTTTCATCCAGCTCAAGTACTCGAACGCACGACCTACAATACACATTAGGAATCAAATGATGATAGGCATACACAAAAACGTATTCATTCTATAATCAAAAGATATACACACTGCTTCTAGAGAAAAGTTTTTTTTTCACGAATAGAAACCAATAATAGCAAAGATAAAAAAATCACGAAAGTTACATAGCGTATTATGGGTTGTCAGCAGCATATATGACCACATTACCAGTGTGGTTTTCCGATAGTTTCATTTTCATTCAGCAACACGAAACAGTTGTCTTGAATAAATCAAAAAGGTAGTGATCATGAATACTTCAGTCTATCTAAGCAGCAGAATGGCTTCTTATGCATAAAATTCTAGTGACTTAAAAAGGATCTTGGCATTGCTAGAATCCGATGATTTGTTTTTTCCTTCAAAACAACGAATGAGGCAATAAAAAGGCGGAGGGTAGATCGCAACAAAGAGACAAAATATCATGCCCACGACTGAACGTTGCCAGAGCTACGAAATCGAAGACGACACAGAATTATTAGTCGCCACGTCGGTCAGTATTCTGCGTCTTGTAATTATAGATTCTTTGGTA
>NC_051416.1:28822545-28822994 GCF_015228065.2 Penaeus monodon
TGCTGTCCTATCTCCATTCCTTTCTCAATGTATTGCGCTACATCTGTCGCTGCTATAAAGTAAGCGGGAATGTGTGGAATGGAGTCCGTCGTAGATTTTTCCCGCGAGGCAACAGTACTGGAACCTGTCACTGTTTTTAAAGGCCTCTATAACAACGAGACAAATGAATAATATGATCATAAACGTCTGAATTCTAAAGGAATCTATTACTGTTGCCGGATTTATACATAGGATAAGAAATGGAATGAGAAGATGAAGACCGAAGTAAAAAAAAAAAATAATAATAAATGATAATAAAGAGACAGAATAGTGAGTAAATAAAATCAACAATAAAATAAGAGAAAAATAACGGCATAAATCGGAAAATCGCATCAAGATATTTCCGAACCGGACTGAAAAGTGCGGGAATAAATGTGTAATGTTTTACTCTGAGGCAAGATTTTCAGGCT
>NC_051416.1:28823336-28824128 GCF_015228065.2 Penaeus monodon
GAGGGGAAAATGCATTAGTGCAAGTTTTAATGAGTCGCAGAGTGTAAAATCACAGCCTGAATACATGAAATGGAGGCATGTTTTCAGGCCGAAAGCGAGTCAAAGGAAACTGCAAAATCGAACATGTAAGAATTGGTAGAAGGGCTTCGTACCTAAAATAATTTCTTCGTGCTGGTCTACGGCGGATACGAGCTTAAATCAAATTTACACATTTAGAAATGGAAAGGAGAGAAAATAATCTAGATATTGCTAAGTATCAGAAAATGTTGATATCAAAAACACCATCTATAATATCACATTTGCATTCCGGAAAGATATATATGTGCAAGTATTTTACCGCTCGACTCAGAGAGGATAAACATTTCCTATAACATTTTACGTCTGGATTCGCATTAAAGCTTTAATTCACGTTAATCATTTAAACACTTAACTTATGTATATTTATCCACAGACGATCTACATATTACAAATCCCATCGAAACTCAAAAAAAGGAGGGAATTTAAAACTAAGATATCTAAACCAACAGAAGTTGAAACGCTACCCTGACTTCAACGTACTTTTAGAAATTAGATTCAGCGTAATTAAATGAACAAATTGCATTATCCACGAATTACCAGCCTCTCCGACTACGATGCCGACAAACTAAGAAATTAATTTACAATAGTGTATACTTCTCTCTACCACTTATTCCTCTGTTTATTGTGTTTCTTCTTTGTCTGACATTTCATCATCAGTTGTACGATGGATTTATCACCTGTCGTCCAAACAGATTTTTCTAAGAGGCCAATTTG
>NC_051416.1:28824251-28824362 GCF_015228065.2 Penaeus monodon
ACAGGAATTCCTCAACCGAAGGAGCAGGAGAGTTCATAATTCTGACTCTTTGTCTGTCTGTTTCCTGGCATGTTGGGTATGTCTCTCTTACTATTCTTTTTGACTCTGCAA
>NC_051416.1:28824402-28824476 GCF_015228065.2 Penaeus monodon
CAACCCCCATGTTTCTCTCTTTCTATTTGCCATATTGTTTGTCTGTCTTTTTTTCTCTCTCCTTCCTTCCCTCC
>NC_051416.1:28824573-28824828 GCF_015228065.2 Penaeus monodon
CTTTCCCCCTTTCACCCCTCGCTCCCCCTCTATGCAGATGTAGCGCGCATCGCTGTCCTCGGATTTTGAATAATCAAGTTAATCACCCCGCGACACCTTCTCCCTATGAAAAAACGGGAACCAATTAAGCACGGCGCCTAAACCCAATTTCTTCGACAGTTTATCAAGACGAGAGGCGGACCACTCGCCGAAATGGGGGATGCAACAAACCGTTTTGACAATGGTTGTCTTTTTGTCCCCTTTTCCCGGCTCGCC
>NC_051416.1:28825170-28825344 GCF_015228065.2 Penaeus monodon
TTGATAAAAAAGGGCGCAAAGCGAATACACCAACCAATCTCGTCTTGTCCCTCTCCACAAGGACCTTCCATCACGCACTTGACAGGTAGGTGGAGCAGCCTCATTATTTTTTCATAAAAGCTCACGGAGCCTAAACTTGTAACAGGTTATTAGCCCTTACGTAAGGATGGGCCG
>NC_051416.1:28829094-28829178 GCF_015228065.2 Penaeus monodon
GACGACGAAGGAAACGAGAAAAGCATTTTTAATTTACATATCTAATTTACTCGCTCCTCGGTTTTCTGTCTCCTCATTTTAATA
>NC_051416.1:28829269-28829755 GCF_015228065.2 Penaeus monodon
TATGCATGTGTACATATATTTATGTGTGTATAGGCACACATATACATTATCTAGTACAGACAGCATATGCTGAATTTGCAGCAGACATTTTTATATACAGTAAATCTCGATAGATATAACATTATAGATCTAAAATAAAAATGTTTTCAAGACATTTACCTGAAAATGCTTACATTTAGTTGAATTTATATATGTTATTCAAATACATGGCCATTTACTTTGTAAGTTGTCGAACAGCTATATGAATGAATGAGCTCATTACTGAACTGCAATAGGTACATGTTAGTATTCTATTGCCTGCAACATTACAAACTGTTAGAACTCTGAAGTTATTAGGTCAAACATGTTGGTAATAAATTGAAAGTCATAACATTTACCAAGTTTGTAATGTTTTTAACCATTTTCGACAATCTAACATATTCAGAAGAGACAAACAGGGATTTCCATAATGTTTGGAAAAATGAATTGCAATGCAATATAAGAATT
>NC_051416.1:28829786-28830226 GCF_015228065.2 Penaeus monodon
CTACCGCCCCTCCCCCCACAACACCACTTAACCCTCACACCTCCCACAAAAACATTTTTAACATAAAAAAATTTCTGACGTCCGCACCTGCGCCTAAAAACCGAACCGAACTATAACTTTACAACAAAAATTTTTGTCTGGCCTAAATAATCATTAGTCCCTCCCCTGGGCTTTTTGGACGTGAAACATGGCGGCCCTAGGCGAAAAAAACCAAAAAAGAAGGAAAATTCTTTTGGGGACGTTGGAGTTTTTGTCGGGGGAGTTTTTTTCCAAGGGAAACGAGAAAAATTGCAATTTTAAAGAGCGAGATTCTGGTAAAGGGAAGGGGGGAAATTTTTTTTAAACAAGCCCCCCCCGGGGCGCCCCCTTTTTTTGGGTAAAAAGGCGACGGAGAGACAAAAGGTAGAAGAAAAATAGATGAAAAAAAAGGGGACAAGGGC
>NC_051416.1:28830669-28830907 GCF_015228065.2 Penaeus monodon
CAAAATTAAAAAATAAAATATATATAAATAAAATTTAAATAAAAATATAAAAAAATATTTTATATTAATAAAAAAATAATAAAAAATTATTTTTTTTTAATCAATTAATAATAACTCATTATTTTATATAAATATTTTCCTTTATTTTAAAATTAATATAAATTAAATAAATCATTATAATATATTATAATATTAAATGATATTAAAAATTTTTTTATATATATATAATAATGTAGAT
>NC_051416.1:28831793-28832012 GCF_015228065.2 Penaeus monodon
TTTTTAATATTATTTTTAAAATAATATAAAAAATTATCTTTAAATTTTATTTATAGGAAAAATTTATAATTATATTCTTTTAAAATTATAAAAATTATTTTAAAAAAAATTAATATTTATATAATAAAATTTAAAAATTTTAATTTATATAATTCAAAAAATTTTATTTTTAAAACTTAAAAAACATTTTTTTTAAAAAATTATAACTTAAATTTTAAA
>NC_051416.1:28832048-28832113 GCF_015228065.2 Penaeus monodon
GAAGTTGGGTGTGGTAGTGAAAAAAAAAAGTTAACAAAACTTTTATTACTTCATAATATAATTAA
>NC_051416.1:28833066-28833425 GCF_015228065.2 Penaeus monodon
AATCAGGGAGGAAATATATTATGGACATTTATCATACAGGGATCGCGAGGGTAAAATGAACAGAAAATGAGTTAGTTTTACATTACCCCTCTTTCGCATACAAAGGCCGTAGATTTATGCACATCTATATATCAATTCCATCTTTAATTGATGCGTGTGTTAAATGATAATTCATAACGTGAATGAGATGTTAGACGTTAAAAGTAGATTGGCGTGTGTAAGGAAACCAAAAAACGTTTAATAGTGAATTTCAAATAATTTATCAACAACGCTCATCGCATTAATGGAAGATTAGATTTATTAGTACGTTTTTGGGTTTACACAAATATGTATCCTCGCTGATACAAGTGCATATGCAT
>NC_051416.1:28833633-28833900 GCF_015228065.2 Penaeus monodon
AATATACACATTCACGCTTTTACTGGTTTCCCCCATCCATCTGTCTATCTACATTTGCTTTTCTTCGAAAAGTCCTTTCAGATTCCCCTTAAAGTTAGATAGTATTTCTTTCCCTCAATTTAGCCGTGTGATGAGTTCCACAAGATGGGCTGGAGAGGTTTTGTGATCAAAAGGAATTTACGGTTAAGCCGATTAGTGACACAGTATCAAGCAGAAACAATATTTTCAACCAGGCAACATCGTTCGGGCATTCCACACGCCTACGAC
>NC_051416.1:28833931-28834522 GCF_015228065.2 Penaeus monodon
GCTTCTTTAAACTTACTTTCTTAAGGAGGATAAATATCAAAACTAATATGCTTAAAACCTCCGAGATTCAGTATCTTTTCCTAGAGAATAACTTTTATCAGCGAATGTCACAAGTCCTCGTGCTTTTAAAATGTATAAGCCAAACGGTTCACCTTTTCTCTAAGACAAAACACGCCTGAACTTACTCTTGCAAATGCATAAAGCTACAGCACTGCATATAAATGGATTAAAGTGTCGCTGGAAATATATACAAATATAACCCAGGATCACGAGAGATTCTGATCATCACTGGATGTAAACCTAACAAGAAAACCAATTTTTTTCGAAGTAATTAGGCGTCAACCCAAATAAATAAATCACACGTTTTCTTATATATAACTTTTACTTGGAAATCACGGGTAAGGTTATAACACGCCACTCACGACGATCCAGTGGGGCCGCCCGAAGACTAGATTAAAGGCTCAGATGCTGAGAATAACAGACAAAGGAAGGGGTCTTGAGAGCGGAGAAATCTGTTTACGTTCAGCTTGGTCGAATTATATCAGTGGCCACCAGAGTCTTCAGACATTTGTTATACTGAATGGTGGTATC
>NC_051416.1:28834663-28834740 GCF_015228065.2 Penaeus monodon
TTTCCCCTTCGTCCCCCCTTCTCTCCTCTCTCCCTTTTCCCCCTCTCTCCCCCTCTTTTCTCTCTTTTTTCTCTTTT
>NC_051416.1:28834833-28835107 GCF_015228065.2 Penaeus monodon
GTGAGAAAGAGAAGAAGAGAAAGAAAAACAAGAAAGAGAGAAGGGAGAGAAGGAGGGGGAGGGTGAAGAGGAGTACAAGAAAAGAAATATATAAAGAAGAATGAGGAGGAAGATGGAAAGGAAGTGAAGACGAGGGGAAAGAAAAAATATAAAGAAACAGCGCAGGAAAAGAAAGAAATAAAAAAAAAAAATTGGAAGAAAGCAGAATATGAAAAAACAAATTAGATAATGCTAAGGAAGAAGAATAGAGAAGAAAACAAAGAAGAAAAGAAAG
>NC_051416.1:28835652-28836068 GCF_015228065.2 Penaeus monodon
AAAAAGGGGAAAAGGGAAAATTTTTTAAAAGAGATAAGAAAAAAGTAAAAGAAAAAGAGGGAAAAGAAAAAATAACAAAATGAAAAAAAAGTTGACAAAAAAAAAATTAAGAACGGAGAAGGAGCAGAGAAAGGGGAATTAGAGGGCAAAAGAAAAAGCGAGAGGGCGAGTAGAATTCCTTTAAAAGGACCTTCCCTTCTTTTTGGAAAAGGGACTCTGTCCTCAAAAGGGTTAGGTTAAACCCAATGGTGTCGGCATCTCTATGTTTTTCCCTTTTAATTATATATTAATATTATTATTATATATAATATTATATATTAAATTATAATATTATTATTTTATATAATTTTAAAATATATAATTATATTATATAATGTATGTATGTATGTATCTCCCGTTTAATGGAAAAATGATTT
>NC_051416.1:28836240-28836392 GCF_015228065.2 Penaeus monodon
GCTTTATAAGCAGTTGTTGCAGTAGTGTTGCGGAGGAGAGCACAGCGCCAGAGAAGCCACCAGAATTCACTTCTACACGTTTCGAATGGAAATTTACGTTCGAGAAACCTTAAAGAGAGATGAGGCATTGGATCTTTACCGCATTTAGGGTC
>NC_051416.1:28837467-28837721 GCF_015228065.2 Penaeus monodon
CCACATCCTGTATATTTGCCTCTTTACTAATAAACAAAACTCATTAAACAAATCTTATCAAATACCCTACCAAGTTAACTCGCATGCAACGTACTACAGCGAGCATCTGAATAACGAGGACAGCTAACAACAGCCAGTATCATGTGTGTAGAATATTGTATATCTGTTATAATTTGCTTTGATTTATTGTGAACACCAGACTGCATACAAGAGTAAGATAGAGAGAGAGGTTGTTAATTTCTATTTGCGTGTGT